>NC_086205.1:900000-1155583 GCF_035770615.1 Melospiza melodia melodia | reverse complement strand
AGCTGGGTTGGAAAAGCACACCATGGTGTGTGCTCTGCGCAGACCAGACCCACTGCCCAGCATTGCTGCATCACAGGGAGCTCTGGAACTTGATTCCACTGCTGGGCTTTAAACTGCTTTTTATGAGAAAATAATCTAATTACCCCTGAGTAATGAAATGCGAGACTTGAGGAGACTGAAACCACTCGCATTTGCTTGCTCTGTCTCTGTTTGCTGGACTGGCGATGCATCCACTCGAGCTTTGTGCAGGATCTGTAAGCAGAGGTTATGAGAATTCACTGGATAAATTGGCCCTGCCCTCATGAGTGTGATGACTCTTTGACACTGGCTTTGGAGATCTGTTAACTCACTAAGTTAGAACACTCCAGGGTTGTCCCTCTGTCCCTTCTTGTATTTTGCTGAGTTTTTCTTTCTGTTACTCTTCTTTTTATTTGGAAGGGGAAGTATCATGTTGGTTATTAAAAAAAACCAAACTCCACTTCCAAACCAGTTCCTTAATACACACAACAGTTACCAGCTGTATTTCAGAATGTTTCTGGATTTTATGCACTTTTGAGTGATGAGTTGATAATGGGGAAAGCTTTATTTTGGCTATGGTGGTGCATGCTCTTGGGGTGACACTTGTGTCTCTGATGGAAGCATGCACAGTAATCTAATCAGCTGAGTATTGTGGAAGGAAATCTTTGAAGACACAAAATTCAAAGAGCAAAAGACCAAATTGAAGCCACTTTTGCTACTCATTGCACAGGAACCTTCTTCATTTAAATATTTTGACACATAGGGAAGCTTCCTAACACAAAAGCAGGTCCTGTGGTGTGTCTAAATACTGCCCACTGTGTCTGTTAGACTCTTCACTTTGATTTAGATTCAAATGGTTAGTGAAGAAAAATTTCCTTAGGAATTAGCCTGGCAGACTTGGGCAGGTGTTGACAAATCCTCCAAGGCTGTAACTGCCAAGAGATGTGCAATGCCTCAGTGTCAGCAACGGTACTTTAACTTTGAAACTTAATAATGACTTTACCTCTTCTGTTAACAACTGTGGTAGAAGTATCCAGTTTGTCCTGAAATTGCAGCCTGAATTTCTTTTCCACATCAGAAGGTTTTGCTTCTTTGCTTCCTTTTTCCTTACCAGCTGTGATATTTCATTGATTTTTTTCTAGGGCTTTCTGCCTTTTCAGTGGAAGGTTATGCAGCAGAATGAAGGTAAAGCTCCAAGGTAATGTACCTTTGCATTTATTACCAGGTTATTTAATATAAAGTACTGATTGTGCTGTTTGGTTCCATATTTCATAGAATTAAAAAGGGACGTTTGCAGCTCAGCACCTCCCATCTGTGCAGCAGCTGAGCAGGTGTCACACAGTGGGTCCTGTTGTGTTTGATGTCAGGTTCTTGGCTCAGCTCAAGATCTACCACTGTTCACAGCAAAACTTTAGCTTGATTATACATGGGAGACTAATTGGTGTCACTAATGGATCGTTTTCACTTCATTCCTCAAAGAAATCTCCAGATAAGGGAACCGATGTGCCTCCTGCCCCCAAGGGATGTGTTCTGTGGTCTGTGTGTGTTTGTAATTCTGGGATGGCTGGGCCCTGAGTGAGAATTCTCCAAACTCCCCTCTGCAGGAAGCTCCAGTTGGGTTTTAGGTTGGCAAAGGCCTTTGATGGGGCCCCTTAGCAACAGCTCAGTCTTATCTGAAGACTGTGCAGCCTCTCAGAGAGGAAAGATCTTTGCATGAAAAGAATCCTGGCTGGCTGTGGGTGAGTGATCTGCAGAGGGAGGTCACCAGTGATGCTCTGGGGGGACCGTGCTGTTCAGCACTATCTGAAGTGACCTGGGGAGAAGGCAGACAGCAAAGTGATAAAGCTGTTCCAGAGACTATCGTACATTAAGTTTCCACACTCATTTTCTAATCCCCATTTTAAAGTTACCAGCTCCAGTCTCCCCTGTTCATCATCCTGCTTTTCCTTTGGGTATGGGGATGCTCCTGCTGTAAGGTGGTTTAATATCCATTTAAACTGCACCACTTATGAACACCTTTATGTTGTGTGACAGTTCTGCTTAGGCAGTTATGGTAATTGGGAACATCCAGTTATTCTGCTTTTTAGTGCTAGCAGTCAGTGGAATTTGTACCTCTGGCATAATGGTGGAAGTATTTTGAACAGAGGTCTGTTATATGGGAAGAGTAAATGGCTGGTGAAATGAAAAGTACCAGGCTTAACTAAAAAGTTATTTAAAAGACACTTGCCTGGAAGGTTGACTTGCATATAAAGTGCTTGGATGTGTGAAAGAAGTAATTAAAATGCATGATGATTTCTGGGAAAAGTGTGTAGAACTTGCCTCAAAAAAACTTGCACAACTCTTGTGCAAGGTACAGGAAAGCCCGTGGAGCTTAATTTAACCCAGAGATCAGCACTTCTGCACTTCACATTATTCACATAAAGGTTTGGAAATCTCTCCCACGCCCTGACCCTCTCACAGTGTCAGTCAGAGTGGGTGATAGCCTAAAACAGACACAGCCAGTCATGATGTGTAGTTGACATGGGGCAGATAGACCTGCTCTGCAGCATTAGGGAGCGTTTGAAGGGTCTGCTTTCAGCAGAAGTAATTTTTCTTCGGCCAGAGGGTCCAGAATATCTGTTAGCTCATTTGGATCTGTGAGGCAGATCTGTGAGGAAGACACAACTCCTTTGGCACTATGTTCACAGAGCCACCATTGCCGGGGCTTTACAGGAAGCCCTTGGACATGAGCTGGAGGACACAGGGCTGGAGCCCTGAGCTAGGCAGAGGATCCTGATTTGATCACTGCATGGTATTTGTCAACAATGAAACACAGGAATACCCTTTGCTTTTTGCTAATTTTCCTGTTGCTTCCCTATATCACTTCTGCTGAATTCATTTCCATCACAGAAAATTGTTCTCAAAACTAAGAAGGTAGAAAGCTCCAGCCCTGAAGATTCCAGGCCCTCACTGACCTGGAATCACCAGACAATCCTTGGCAATTGGTACTGTTCTCTTACTTTGTTAACAAAGATGTTGATGGTAAAATTGCTAACCTTTGCTACCAAAGGTGTTCATGGTAAATACGTCTGTGATTGAGGAGTGTGGATACAGCACTTTGAACAAAGGAAAAGCTGCTGCTGTACGATCTGTGCCCCCCTGCACACCATCCTCCTCCTCTTCCACTGCTTGTCTTCTCCTGGCAGGGAGAAGCCTGAAGCAGGAATCTCCCATGCAAACAGGGAGCACCAAGCAATCCATCATTTGTCAGTTAACCCCAGCAAAGGGCACTGCTATCTCTGGAGGACGCAGCTTTTATTCCAAGTGAGGCTTCATCTGCCTCTGACCTTGTGGAGTTTCTGTTGGAACAAGGAGCTCCCACTGCATTTCTTTTCCTCCATCCAGACTGAAACCGAGCAGGGGCTGAGCTCTCACCAACAGAACAGCAGACAAAACAAAGAAACAAAGAGTTTTGTTTTTTTTTTTTTTTTTTGCTAGGATAACAATCTGGAAGTAGAAAGGAGAATGATGTCCTTTTTTTGGATGATTTCAGCTGTCGGATGCTTTGAGCAGTAAAATTGCTGTGGGCCTGTGCAAGGTTAGAGCCATCTTCAAAGAGCAGGCCTGGAATGGGAGCAAGCCCTTGAACCAGCTAATACAGGTCTCTGCACCAGAGTGCAGCCCACTTGTAAATTCCTTGTAGGATGTGCTGCTGAACCGCCGCTGCTCTGTGGGAATGTTGTTTTCCAGAGTGTGCTCAATGTGCTACTGAAGTTCATGTAATGGCTTTCTTGTTTATCTGCTTGAAGAAATCATGAAAGCAATAAATTCCTTTTCTCATTAAGGGATCTATTGGAATTGTTGTTCCAGTGCTTTCCACCTGAGAGCAGGAGCAGTGACTTGTTTTGTTTCTCTTCAAGCTTCCTGCACACATCCTGTTGGCTGCAAGGGATTCTTAGGGAATGGCTCAGTGACTTCCGTGGTTTCTGGTTTCCAGGGATGAGGCATCCTCTCTGGACAACCTGTGCCAGCATTTCACCAGCCTCAAAAAAAAAACAAACATTTTTTCCTTAGAGCTAGTATATGGGTGTCCTGGTTTAGGACAAATTAAGGGAAATCTCCAAAAGGGAGCCCCCCAAACAAAACAAACCTCCAACCACCCCTCCCCCAACACCGGGTTCGGGAAGGAATTTCTCGGAGGAGCAAAGTGGAAAACAAAACCTATTTATTTACAAGTAACAAAAGAACACTCCCCAACACAAGAAAAGGAAAGAAACACACTGTGTGGTGAGGGCGCTGAGCTTCTCTTGCAAGCTCCAGGTGTCCTGGACGTCTCAGGTCAGGTCCGGAGCCGGTCCAGTATCTTCAGGGGAGGGTAAGAAAGAGGGAGCAAAAGAAAAGAAAAAAAAACAGCACAAAAAAGCAGAAAGCAAGCAAGCAAAGCGGCTAGCCAAGCCAAGCAGCAAAAAAGCCCAAAAGCAAAAAGGCCTGGTCAAACACTCCCCCCCCCTCTTCCCCGCCCCGTCGCAGCAAGACGGCCGGGTGGGGAAGAGAGAAAAGGCACAGCTGCCAGACACAACACACGATATTGAGATAAAGGCTGTCAACCCACGACACTCCACCCCTTATCCCATATCGTGAATATACAATAAAAACTTTCATTTCACTTACTCACACCTTTGACACTTACGCATTCCTCTCATCTTACTTGTTCAGACCTTTGACACTTACAGTTTCCTTCTGTCTCACATTCAACAAACAATGACATTCATATGAGTCTCATCCCACAATCAGGTCTCCCTGAGGTACACACCGTGTTGTTCCATCTTTCTGCATTATCCACCATGTATAACCTGGTCCTTGAGCAAAGACAATCCCACGGATGGGTTTGTCTGTACTCGAGGCAGGGTTGATCCATACTGTCTTTCCCAACAAACCTCTGACATGGGCCACTGGGGCTTTATCCCCATCTACTATATTAAGGAGCTCAGACTGAGCAGGACCCGCTCGGTTGGTGGAACCTCAAATGTTAACTAACCAGGTAGCCTTTGCCAAATGCTGCTCCCAGTTTTTTAAAGACCCCCCACCCAATGCTTTTAAGGTGGTTTTTAACAATCCATTATACCTTTCCACTTTCCCTGCAGCTGGTGCATGATAGGGGATATGGTATATCCACTCGATGCCATGTTCCCTAGCCCAAGTATTAATAAGATTGTTTTTAAAATGAGTCCCATTATCCGACTCAATTCTCTCGGGAGTACCGTGCCTCCAAAGGACCTGCTTTTCCAGGCCCAGGATGGTGTTACGGGCTGTGGCATGAGACACAGGGCAGGTTTCCAACCATCCCGTGGTGGCTTCTACCATGGTTAGTACATAGCGCTTGCCCTGGCGGGTTTGAGGCAGTGTGATGTAATCAATCTGCCAGGCCTCCCCGTATTTGTACTTAGACCACCGCCCCCCATACCAGAGGGGCTTCACCCGCTTGGCCTGCTTAATGGCAGCGCACGTCTCACAGTCACGAATAACCTGAGAGATACTGTCCATGGTTAGATCCACCCCTCGGTCTCGTGCCCACTTATAGGTGGCATCTCTACCCTGGTGGCCTGAGGCATCATGGGCCCATCGTGCTAAGAATAACTCTCCCTTATGCTCCCAGTCGAGATCTATCTTCAACTCCCCTATCTTTGCAGCCTGATGGACTTGCTAGTTGTTTTGCTGCTCTTCATTAGCTCTACTTCTGGGGACATGGGCATCTACATGGCGAACCTTCACAGGTAACTTCTCTAACCGAGTAGCGATATCTTTCCACTCTTCCGCAGCCCAAATTGGTTTTCCTCTTTGCTGCCAGTTCGCCTCTTTCCATCTCTTCAGCCATCCCCATAGAACGTTGGCTACCATCCAAGAATCAGTATACAAATAGAGCCTTGGCCACTTCTCTCTCTCTGCAATACCTAGGGCCAGTTGAATAGCTTTGATTTCAGCAAATTGACTGGATTCGCCTTCTCCTTCAGTAGCCTCTGCAACTCGTCGAGTGGGACTCCATACAGCTGCTTTCCACCTCCGTTTCATCCCTATGACGCAACAAGAGCCATCGGTGAATAGAGCGTAACGTGTTTCTTCTGCTGGTAACTGATTGTATGGTGGAGCTTCCTCAACCCGGGTCACTGGCTCTTGTTCCTCATCGGCGACACTAAAGCTTTCACCTTCGGGCCAATTTGTAATTATTTCCAGGATCCCAGGGCGATTTAACTTCCCAATTCGAGCGCACTGCGTAATGAGGGCAATCCACTTACTCCAAGTAGCATTGGTGGCATGGTGGGTAGAGGGAACCTTTCCTCTGAACATCCATCCCAGCACCGGTAGTCGAGGTGCCAGAAGGAGTTGTGCCTCTGTACCAATCACCTCCGAGGCAGCTTGGACTCCTTCATAGGCGGCCAAGATTTCCTTTTCTGTTGGCGTATAGTTATCTTCAGACCCCCTGTAGCTCCGACTCCAAAATCCCAATGGTCGGCCTTGGGTCTCTCCAGGCAGCTTTTGCCAAAGGCTCCAGGACAGACCATGGCTCCTGGCTGCAGAGTAGAGCACATTCTTCACATCTGGTCCCGTCCTGACTGGACCAAGGGCTACAGCATGAGCGATCTCCTGCTTGATCTGGATGAAAGCTTGCTGCTGCTCAGGACCCCAATGGAAGTTGTTCTTCTTGCGGGTAACCAGATAAAGGGGTCTCACAATCTGACTATACTCAGGGATGTGCATCCTCCAGAAACCTATAGCACCTAAGAAAGCTTGTGTTTCCTTCTTATCAGTTGGTGGGGACATAGCAGTGATTTTGTTAATAACATCCGCAGGAATCTGACGCCGTCCATCTTGCCACTTCACCCCCAAAAACTGAATTTCTCGGGCAGGTCCCTTGACTTTGCTCTTCTTAATGGCAAATCCGGCTTCCAAGAGAATATGAATTATCTTCTCTCCTTTCTCGAACACTTCTATTGCCATGTTCCCCCAAACAATGATATCATCAATATATTGTAAATGTTCTGGAGCCTCACCCTCTTCTAGTGCAGCCTGGATCAGTCCATGACAGATGGTAGGACTGTGTTTCCACCCCTGGGGCAGTCGGTTCCAGGTATACTGCACTCCCCTCCATGTAAAAGCAAACTGGGGCCTGCATTCTGCTGCCAGAGGGATGGAGAAAAACGCATTAGCAATATCGATGGTCGCGTACCACTTTGCTGCCTTGGACTCCAGCTCGTACTGCAGTTCCAGTATGTCCGGTACAGCCGCACTCAGTGGTGGAGTCACTTCATTCAAGGCACGATAGTCCACAGTCAGTCTCCATTCTCCGTCAGATTTTCGCACAGGCCAGATAGGGCTGTTGAAGGGTGAGTGGGTTTTACTGACCACCCCTTGGCTCTCCAGCTCTCGGATCATTTTGTGGATGGGGATCACGGCATCTCGATTCGTCCGGTACTGCCTGCGGTGCACTGTTGAGGTGGCAATTGGCACTCGTTGTTCCTCTACCTTCAAGAGTCCTACTGCAGATGGGTTCTCTGATAGTCCAGACAAGGTATTCAATTGTTTAATACCCTCTATCTCCACTGCAGCTATTCCAAAAGCCCACCTGAATCCCTTAGGATCTTTGTAATAGCCATTCCGGAGGAAGTCTATGCCCAAAATACACGGAGCCTCTGGACCAGTCACAATCGGATGTTCCTGCCACTCCTTCCCAGTCAAGCTCACCTCAGCTTCCAACAAAGTCAACTGTTGTGATCCCCCCGTCACTCCAGCAATGGAAACAGGTTTTGTCCCCACGTGTTCCGATGGCATTAAGGTACACTGTGATCCAGTGTCAACCAATGCTTCATAGTCTTGTGGATCTGATGTGCCAGGCCATCTGATCCACACCTTCCAGAAAACCTGGTTCTACCGTGCCTCTTCCTGGCTGGAGGCAGGGCCCCTCTAAGCCAGGTTGTCCTTCTTTCCTTGGGCATATGCCTTAGAAGTTCCTTCAAGGGGATCGGACATGTCATCGTCATCAGCATACTTAACATCTCGGCTACGAGCGACCGGAGCTGCTATCCTTTTGGTGATACTTTCTCTTTTCTTCAAATCACGCACCCGTTGTGCCAAAGCAGCGGTGGGTTTTCCATCCCATCTCCTCATGTCTTCTCCAGACTCACGCAGAAAAGCCCATAACTCAGCCCGTGGGATGTACCTTCTCTCCCCATCAAAGGAGCACCAGCATTGGACACCAGGGCCTCTAATTTGTACAGCTGAGATTTGAATAACGTCCTCCTTAATCTCTTCCCGGAGTTTCTTATGATTCTCCTCTATTTTGTCCTCTAGTTTCTGCAGTCAGGTTTCCACTGCTGCAATTCTGGCATGAGTTGGGCCATGCACAGCATCTGCATATGCTTGAAGGTTCTTTGCCATATTGAGCACAGTCTCATATGTATCATCCCGCTTCATTATTGCTAGGGCAGAAGCGTATTCTGGTGGCCCAAGTCGCACAAGTTTCCTCCACATTACAGGTGTGCATGGTACCAGGTCCGGATTCCTAGTTGTTGTATCATCTGAGAAAATGAGCTCTGCCACCGCCATCTCTCTCAGGCGTTGGATCCCCTGTTCTATGGTCTTCCACCGTGTCTGCTGCATATAGAGATCATCCACACACAGGTATCATTCTGCTACGCTTCTTAGGACCCGTTCCCAGAGGCTGTGAGGGTTAGCCCCCCTCATCATACCTTGATCGATGACAGGATCATGTGACAGGGATCCCAAATGCCTCGCTTCAGTACCATCCAAAATCGTAACCTCCCCTGCAGCATCCCAAAGGCGGACTAACCAACTAATTATAGATTCGTCAGGTTGTCGTCTGTAATCCTTTCTTAGGCCTCTGAGGTCCTTCAGAGAAAAGGAGTCAATATTAGCTCCAAATTCTGTGCCCCTTGATGTGGCCTCTGATTTTGGTGAGGGTCCTTCTCCTGCATCATCATCATCATCCTCCACCTTTCGATCGGTCTTGCCTTTACACTTTCCACCTCTTGTATTAGCTGCAACAGCCATGGTTTGGGGCCTATTGTCTGATTCAGCTGCTAGCCTGGAGCCTGGGATGTTAGCTGCAGCCTGGGTCACTGGGATAGTAACTAACTTATCTCCCTGTTCCCTTTCTGCTATCTGCTGCTCCACAGTATCTAGCAGAGTACGGTAAAAAAACGCCAAGGCCCAGCTCACTGCAGTAACCCTTTCTTCCTTAGTATTACCATGGCACTTCTCCCTCAAATACTTTGCCACCTCAACTGGATCCTGAATTTGATCAGATGGAAAGTCCCAGTCTATAGGATCGGAAAATTCCTTTAAAGTCTGGCCCATGTCCTCCCATTTCCCACTCCAGTCAAGATTTTTCCTGCTTTGTTTTACTCCTAAGTCAGGAGTGTCTCTAACCCCTCTAGAAATCTCAGTCTTCATTTTATACACACTCCAGACAGTATAGAAAAGGCTTAATAAATTAAATGCCAGAAAGATGGTTTCTTTCAAACTCAGGGGAAATTCAGTATTTTCTAATAGAGATGTCAACAATTTGGACGAGAAGAAGGAAGACAAAGGCTGAAAAGCCCCTTCCCCTTCTTCTCCCCAAACAAACTGAGTAAACAGCAATAACAGCAATCCATACATTCCTGAAATAAAGTCCAGCATTTTTATCCGACACATCATCACACATAAGACCAGCACAATGACTATTCTGGTTAGTGCCCCCCGCTTACAAAAGCTACTTATTAGGGACAACATCAGAGCTATTTTTGGGTAAGGAAATAACCCCAGAGACCACAAAAGTATTAAAACTTCAAAAACCCCTAGGGACCAGAAATACCGGCAAACTTCCACTCCAAATGACATTATGAATCACCAATATGCCCCAAAATAGCCAAAACCAAAATATTATTGTTATAGGTTTTTTTTCCACTGTTTTTTGGCCTCCGTTTCCCGGCCAACGCACCAAAAAGTATATTGTCCTGGTTTAGGACAAATCAGGGGAAATCTCCAAAAGGGAGCCCCCCAAACAAAACAAACCTCCAACCACCCCTCCCCAACACCGGGTTCGGGAAGGAATTTCTCGGAGGAGCAAAGTGGAAAACAAAACCTATTTATTTACAAGTAACAAAAGAACACTCCCCAACACAAGAAAAGGAAAGAAACACACTGTGTGGTGAGGGCGCTGAGCTTCTCTTGCAAGCTCCAGGTGTCCTGGACGTCTCAGGTCAGGTCCGGAGCCGGTCCAGTATCTTCAGGGGAGGGTAAGAAAGAGGGAGCAAAAGAAAAGAAAAAAAAACAGCGCAAAAAAGCAGAAAGCAAGCAAGCAAAGCGGCTAGCCAAGCCAAGCAGCAAAAAAGCCCAAAAGCAAAAGGCCTGGTCAAACACTCCCCCCCCTCTCTTCCCCACCCCGCCGCAGCAAGACGGCCGGGGGGGGAAGAGAGAAAAGGCACAGCTGCCAGACACAACACACGATATTGGGATAAAGGCTGTCAACCCACGACAATGGGAAAAGCAGGGCACTGACACCACACTGCCTCAGCTACTGGCACCAAGTCCAGAAGACTGGTGTTGTTTTTCACCTGGTACAGTCTTTTAGACTGTACATGGCATTCATAACTAGATAAGAGAGTATTTATCTCCAATTTAGTCAATTGAGATGTAATAGCAGCTCTAAAACAGCTACAGCACAGGGAGTTCATGTAAACACAAATAATATTCCCAGGTCTACCTACATAATTTCCTTCTCTGTTTGCAGACTGTGACACAGCATCCAGCCTGTAATGATCACACAGTGATCACTGTAAGAGTGAAAAATACAGCTGGGTTGCCCCATCCTTGGCAGCTACAATACTGTAACAATAACAGCACAATTATTAGAAGCACATTTCTATATTATCTGTCATAGATATATCCACATGCCTTCAAAAGCACTGTGTGGCCAGATGGTCAGAGACTGGGGCTTGGCTCTTCAGCAGGTTTTGACCATACGAAGGGCAGAATAAGAAATGCACAAGAAACATCTGAGCAATGTGGAATATCCTCCCAAAGTGCAGGGGGCAGTGCTGGCAGCAGAGCCCTTGTAAAGGTCTGAGCCACCAAAGCACAAGGGGAAAGCCCTTCCTCTGCTCTGTCCCCAAACTGGAATCAGGTGCTAGGAAAGACCTTTCAAGCCAGTGCAATAAACCAGAAAAGGAACCTCTGAGCCCTTCATGGGAATCACTTGAGCAGGGAAGTCTTGCTGGCAAAACATCAAAACATTGTTGGTCACCAAGTGAGGCTGGAAAAAGCAGGTACCAAGCACTAAATCTCTCTCTCCAGGGGTTTGGAAAACATCTGGCTTCTGGCATTTGGGGATGCATCAATAACTAGAAACTAACTACAAGAAAGAAAGGGGGGAAAAAAGCCAAAAATTCTTCTTGCCCTTTTATTCTTTGCAACAGACAGGTGAAAAGAGTATTTTGCCAGCAGTAGCTCTGAATTATTTCACAACTGCACATCCCTCTTATGCTGCAAGTTAGAAATGACAGTTTAATTCTTTTTTAATTGCCTCATCTCTAAAGTACCTGAAAGAAGCTGTTTTTGCCAGTTGTTCCTGGGCTCTGAAAGCAGCTGATTGCTGGAAAAGCAGTCAGTGCTCCTCTACTTTGGAAAGGGGCTCTGCAGAAGGGAGAGTGAGGGGTGCAAATATTTTTGAAATTACTCTGTAGTTCTCTCATCTTGTGTGCTCAGTGTTTGTGTGGGCTGTGTGTTTTGCAGTGCTCATCTGGCTGGTGAAACGGGAGGCTTTGGGATTTTGTTTGTATGCATTTGAGGCTCTTTAAGCTTCCCAGGCTCCTCACCTGCAAGAGGGCAGGAGACCTCTGGGGCTCCTGCACTCCCAGGGCCATTCCTGCAGGGACCTGGATTTTTGAGCAGGAGGGGATATCAGGTGTGAGGAGCAGAGCAGCTGGCAACTGTTTCTGCATAGAGGTGTGTTTGTCCTTGCTCACATCAATTCATGCTTAGATCTGACCTCCTTTCTCCTTCTTCTTATAGCTAAAATGTTCATTTGAAAGCACAGATTTTTATTTTCTGCACTCTGTTATCGCTTCTCCTGCTCTTACGGAACAACCAGGAAACACAGTGCAGATGTTATGAACTACAGAGGTGCTGGGGCTGCGCCAGCTCTCAGATCTGTTTCTGCTGGTGGCTGAGGAGCTCCCATTTGCAAAGCCAGACAAGCACTCCTTCCCTCAGAGATCCTCCAGAATGATCTCTGCACCAAGGCAGCACACCAGGAGGAGAACTGGGGACAAAAGAATGGGGTCCTGCATCCAACAAATGCCTTCTGCTGCAAGGCACAAGGGCTTGGTGTCCCCTCATCCCTCGAGCCCAGGCAGCGCCTTTCTCCTCTGCCCACATCACACACACTGCACCATCCTGGGGATCAAAAGGCTTTGGGATCCAGGATTTCCCCCCAAATCAATGACTACAGGGCAACGAAAATAAAAACCACTTCAGATTCATTCATTCTGTCCTTTTATTTAAACAAAAATCCATCAAAACAATTCTGACTTAGCAAAAGCTACAACTCAACAGACTAACGAACATATTCCAGACTAGTGTTGAATATTATCTATCAAAATCAATAAGGGCTTCCTAACAAATTTCATTAAAAGAGGTTACCTCTAGTTCAAGCCTTTAAGCTTTTTAATATAAATCCCTTGACTTTTTAATATCACTTCCTATGTTGAAACCCAAAGTGTATTTCATTATTAAATAATAGGAATAGAGAGCATGAGATAGTCTTCATCCTGTTATCTTTATTTCTAGAAGGGAGCATTACTAATTTCTAAAAGGTAGAAATTAGAGTAGAATTTCTTTAGAGACTTCTGGCCATGCTGCAGACTGCACTGGGTACGCTCCAGACAGTCCTGGGTCCCTTGGAGCCAGAGTACTCCTCGGGTGGTGACACTGACAGGCGTGGCTCAGCTTCTGTCCCTAAAGAGGCTAACCCTAACACTAACCCTAACAACTAAGCCTTACTTGAACATGAAAAATAACACTATGCCTAACGCTAAAACTAAGCCCAAACATAATGCTAACCCTAAGCCTAAACCTAACCCTAAGCGTAACCGTAACCTTAGACTGCAGGAAGCTTCCAGTAGGCTTGGGGAGGGGCTGTGGGGGCAGCGCTCTGGAACCAGGCCTGGAGTAGAGGCCTCTGCCCCGCTGTGAGGGGCTCTGCTGGGCAGGGCTGGGCCTTGGCCTGTGGCGTGCCTGGGCTCGAGATGTGCTGGGCGGGTCCCCACATGCCTCTTCTTCCTGCGGCGTGTCGGGCTGCCCCAGGAGCTGTGGGTAGCGGGGGTTCACCCAGATGGTGCAGATAGTGATGGCCCTGCTGCCCTGCTCGTCTGACAGCTCCTCGCTCATCCCAGCATCCCCTTTGGCAGCTGCTTGATCTCTGGTTTGGGGAGTAAGCTCTAAGTGTCCTGTGCCTTTGCATGGCACCAGAGCTTTTGGTTCCTCCTCACAGGACACATAGGCGCTCTCCTCCCCGCTGCTGCTGCTGCCCTGGACATCCTCTGAGCTGTCCCCCTCCTCGCTGGGCAGCCCTGCCAGGAGGATCTTTGCTGCTGCTATTGCCCACTGCCTGTGAGCTTCCACCTGGCTTGGGGAGGGGCTGGGGGGCAAGAGACCCAGAATTGTTTCACAACTGGAGTCCTCTGTCCAGCTGTGAGAGGCTGTGCTGGGCAGAGCTGAGGCTTGGCCTGAGGCTGTGCACGGGGGAACTTTGCTGTGCTCTATCCTGGCCTCGCCCGGCCTCACATGGGGCCTCACTTCTCTGCAGCTCTGGTCTGGGTCCTGTTCCCCCTGGGACAGCTCTTTGGGGCTGCTTGCTTCCCAGGCCTCCTCCTCACCATCTGGTGTTGACAGGACAGCCCCCAGTGCGGCCCATGCCCCCTGCCCACCGATAGCTTCCAGCGGGGTGGGCGAGGGTGTGGGGGGACAGCTGGGGCCGTGCGGGGAAGCCGCCTGGCTCTGTGCCCCTGCTGCGGGGGCTGTCGCTGCTGCCACTGCTTCCATGCCCTGATCCCCGTGCCGCCGTGTCCCCGGACCGCCAGCTGCATCGCCGGAGCACAGCCGCCACCCTGCCGAGGATGGCACGGGAGCCGCAGTGCAGCGAGCGCAGCAGAGCCCAGCCGCGGGCCCTGTGGCTGTGCGGGGCCGCTGCCTGGCTCTCTGCTGCCGCCGCCTGCGCGCCAGGGCCAGCACAGGAGTCACGCTGCTCCTCGGCCTCCTGAGGTGCTGCCCCATCCCTCACCCCCTGCCTCCGGCGAAACACCAGCCACTTCTGCTCGGGCTTCGCGTCGGTGCTTGTCCGTGGACATCTTGGAGTCGCTCCGACACTGCCGTCCCCCGGGAAGATGCTGGCTCCTGATGGAGCCGCTCTCCTGGGAGTGGCAATCCCGGGCTCTTTGCCCCTTTCTATACTGTCCTGGTCAGGGTGCGGCCCCAAACGTCACAATGGGCTCTGGACACACGCAAGCCTCACGTCACAAAGGGGAACGGTCTGGAGGGGGTCCCAAGTGTCTCCAAGGGCTCTGGGCACAGACAAGGAGTACAAGGAGTCCATGTTTCTCACTTTATCACGCAGAGTAATACACAAGACAGCTCACAAGGTTTATGAGGCAAAGGAAAAGAATCTGCTCATGAGCTATTGGAACAGAATTTTGAAACAAAAGAGACCAAAGACCCGTGATAGGCTGAACTACTTCAGTGTCTCTTTGGCTTTAGTTGAATTCAAAAGATTTCCTTCCTAATGTGATTGGAAGTCCTACACTGCAAACCCTTTCAAGTCTGCCTTCGCCTTGTTGTATCTTTCTCTAAGAATACCATATTTGGTTCATCTCATGAAAGGTACAATCTGCACAAATGCTGCTCTGAATTGCTGTGACATCTGGGCTGTAGCTGGGGTTGGATGTGATTCTGGTCAGTATCCCCTGAGGCTCAGTTTTGTCGTGATATGAACTGATGCAGTAAGCTTGACTTAAAGAGCGGCATGGGCTAAGGGAGTCAGTCTTTGAATGCTTCTGAATATATGATCTCCCTGTCTGCTGCTTTTCTAGGCACAGCTGCAGGTGCAGGGCCTGTGAGGCAAAGCCCAGTGTGCAAATTCCTGGTGCCATTCTTGCCTTCCTGCAGGAACCTGGTAGAATGTGCTTTCTGTTACAAGCTGGTTTCTCCAGGCTGGACTCCCTGGGCTTGGATTACAAGGAAAAATATGGATGATTGTAGCCCCTGGAAATTAAGAAATAAAGACAAATGAAACCAAGCCCTGCCGCAGTCCGCACTCTCTTCAGGCTGCTCCGTTCCCACCTCCTGCCCTGAGGGCCGTGGGGGCGGGATGGCGTCCTGAGGGCGGTGCCGGGATCATGTGGGCGGCTCCTGGATCGTGTGGGCGGCTCCTGGATCCTGTGGGCAGTGCTGGGATCCTGAGGGCATTGCCTGAATTGTCCGGGCAGCACTTGGATCCTGAGGGCAGGTCCTGGATCCTGAGGGCAGGTGCTGGATCCTGTGGGGAGCGCCAATCGTGTGGGCAACTCCTGGATCCTATGGGTATCATCTGCATCCTGAGGGCAGTGCCCAGTTTGACCAGGCCGCACCTCGATCCTGAGGACAGCTCCCGGATTGGGTGAGCAGTGCCTGGATACTGCAGGCAGCACTTGGGTCCTGAGGGCAGCACTCGGATCCTGAGGGCAGCCCTCGGATCCTGAGGGGAGCACCCGGATTGTGTGGGGAGCGCCCAGACAATGTGGGCAGCACTCAGATCGTGTGGGGAGTGCCCATCTCCCTCCCAAACACACCCACTATCCACAGTTCTGGAACACAGTGACTTCTCCAATCTATACAACTGGTGAGAAATCACATAATGGCATGTGATTGTCTAAAGCTCAAATTTCTGCCAGAGCAGATGAATGGCAAAAGCATCACCCACCTTCCCTCAGCGCAGGCCAGGGCCAACATCATCCACATCCCTGGGGCGGTTCATGTCCACTTCCGGAGGGAATGTTTCCCTTCAGTTCCTCACACTTCCAGTCAGAAGAAAGGGTGAAGAGAAGTAGGACATAAGGGATACATGTTTACTTCCCCTGGATGAGCACACTGCTCCCTACATGCAGGGGAAGTACCCCCAAGCACAGGACCTGATGTGTGTTTTTAAAAACTTGAGCCTCAGCACATCCTTATGGCCCTGCCAGAGGTGAAACTGTTGCCAGCATCCTCCAGTAATGCTACCAATCATGAGAACAGCAATCAGGGAGCACAGGTACAAACACACATCTGCCCTTTATCTGCCAGGTCTAGTTGGCTGTGCTCAGTCCTGGAGAATCAAGGTTGGGAGTTGCCTAAAGTTCCTCAAGAAGCTGATGGATTTTTGCCCGCACTTAAACAGTGTCCTCTCTGTTCAGATGATATTGAAGGACTGTGACTTTGAAATTAAATGCAGAACTATTTGCCTTGTTTAGTGGCTTGGGCAGCCTTGCAGTTCTGGGGAAGTTTAATGCAGATTCCCTCAAAGAACACAGCGTTTTCTAGGGAATATTCCTGTTTTTTTGCCAAAATACAAGAGTCTCAGGCCTCTGCACTCCATTTAGGTGATCCAAAATTCAGGTTGTTCATCCCTTTTGGCCCAGTGAAAGGACTGTCATGAAATTTCATCTCTGACATGGAATCTCACTGCTACCTGCAAGGAGGTCCCAGATAACTCATCATTAGGCGACCATGTGCTCATTTGAGATACTTCAGAACGGTACGAATTGCTCAAATGCTGCTCTGAATTGCTATGATGTCTGGGCTGTAGCTGGGTTTAGATGTGATTCTGGTCAGTATCCCCTGAGGCTCAGTTTTGTCGTGATATGAACTGATGCAGTAAGCTTGACTTAAGAGTGGCACGGACTAACGGAGTCAGTCTTTGAATGCTTCTGAATATATGATCTCCCTGTCTGCTGCTTTTCTAGGCACAGCTGCAGGTGCAGGGCCTTGAGGCAAAGCCCAGTGTGCAAATTCCTGGTGCCATTCTTGCCTTCCTGCAGGACCCTGGTAGAACGTGGTTGTTTCTGTTATAGGGTAGTTTCTCCAGGCTGGACTCCCTGGGCTTGGATTACAAGGAAAAATATGGATCCTTATAGTCCCTGGACATTAAGAAACAAAGACAAATGAAACCAAGCCCTGCTGCCCCCGGCATTCTCCTCAGGCCCCTCTGTTCCCGCCTCCTGCCCTGAGGGCCATGGGGCGGGATGGCGTCCTGAGGGCAGCGCCGGGATCGTGTGGTCAGAGCCTGGATCCTGTGGACAGAGCCTGGATCCTGACTGCATTGCCCGGATCGTGTGGGCCGAGTTTGGATCCTGCGGGCTGCTCCTGGATGCTGTGGGCAGAGCCTGGGTCGTGTGGGCCGTGCCTGGATCCTGTAGGTGTCACCAGGATCCTGAGAGCAGTGCCCAGATCAACCAGGCAGCACCCAGATCCTGAGGGCAGCTTTTGGATTGTGTGGGCAGTGCCTGGAAACTGACAGCAGCTCTTAGATCCTGAGGGCAGCGCTTGGATCCTGACGGCAGCACCCGGATCCTGTGGGCAGCTCCCATTTCCCTCCCAAAACTCACTCTCTATCCACAGTTCTGGAACACAGTGACTTCTCCAATCTATACAACTGGTGAGAAACCACATAACGGCATGTGATTGTCTAAAGTTCAAATTCCTGCCAGAGCAGATGAATGGCAAAAGCATCACCCACCTTCCCTCAGCCCAGGCCAGAGCTGACATCCTGGGGCAGCCAGCCAGCCTCCTGAGGGGGTGTTCCCCTCAGGAAGGGGTCGTGCTCCAGAAGAACACACCAGCTGTGCCTCGGCTTGTGGGGACATCACGATGCCATTGAACTGCAGGGGCATGTTTCCCCTGTCCCAGTCCGTGGCACCTTCACCGCACTGCCACTACTTCTCCAATGGGACGGGCAGCATGGAGCCGCTCCCTCCACAGCTCACGGGGATCAGCGGAAGCATCTCCTCGGCTGCGCTCTCTCCTCCATGCCGTGGCCGCAGGGAAACGCTCCAGGGTTTTCTTCCAGCGCCACGAGACGCGTGCCGGTGCTACGTGCTGGCTCCTGGATCCTACTGTGCACAGGGATGCATCTCTGCTGTCTCCTGGGCCAGGCAGGGCTCCTGCAGCCAAGAATGCTCAAAAAGTCTTCCAGTGATGGCCTGTCTGTGGGGTCCATGCATAAACACCACCTGATGATGTGCTGGCACTCTGCGGAGAGAAACCAGAAACTGCTGCTCAGCAGGACAAGGCTCCTGTCCATGCTCTCCCACATTCCACAATGCCCAGGCCACCAGGAGTGCTCAGGGCTGCACCCAAAAGCTTCCTATCAATCCCTTCTTGTGGAGGACAACAGCACAGAGGAACAGGTGCCACCTCCTCCAGCTGAGCCCAGGAGATCCACCTCCTCACCAGCTGCAAGAGCAGGATGCTTATGTGCCAGCTGCTCCTCCCAATCCCGTTCTTCCCCTCATGTCTTGAAGGCACATCCCCACCTTGAGACATCTGGGGCGGGAAGGAGAGCTGGCCCCAGACAATGTCCTCGTTGGTGTGGAAAGGAAGGTGCCTGCAGACCAGCTCATAGAGCAGGATGCCCAGGGACCAGATGGTGGCTGGCTGGCCATGGTAGCAGCCAAAGAGGATCCACTCTGGTGGGCTGTACTCCGGTGTTCCTATGGGACATGGGCGCAGCTCATCAGGCCCATGCTGCTCCCTCCCTCCCAGCCAGCTCCCGTTCCACAACAGCCAGCCCCTGCCCTGCCAAAAAGCAACTTGGCTGCAGCTGGCTGAAGAAGGATTCTCCCTCCTTCCCTCCCTCCTTCCTTCCCTCCCTCTTCCCCCTCTGCCAGCCAAGGGGGAAACTTTGCTGCCCTGCTGGGCCCTGGCTTTGGGCTCACCTGACATCTGGGTGTAGAATGTGTCCTGGAGGATTGTGCCGCACCCAAAGTCGATGGGCTTCACCTTGCCCATGGCCAGGTCGACGAGGACGTTCTCGGCCTTGATGTGGCAGTGCAGGACGCCCCGGCTGCTGCAGCACCACACGGCCTCCAGCACCTGGCGGAGCAGCCCCTGCGCCATGGGCTCCATCAGGAACCACTGTTCGTGCAGGAAGTACCAGAGGTCCTGCCAGTGCTGTGGATGCTCCATGAGCAGCGCGAAGCCCTCGGGCACCTCGAACCAGTCCAGGAGCCGCACGATGCCGCAGAAGCCAGGCCACGACACCTTCCACAGCAGCGCCAGCTCCAGGGGCACAGGGGCACCCTTGCGCTGCAGGGGGATCGTGAAGCATCAGCGGGGCCGATGCTGCGCTGCGCCTCGGGCAGCCCCTGCCCAGCCCCGCCGCGGCTCACCATGGCCCGGCCCGGGGCGCTGTGCTGCCCCTGCTCACTCCACGCTCGCTGCCCTCGCAGCGTTCCGGCTGCCGCCCTGCCGGGCCTCACCTCAGCCCCGCCCGGCACGCCCCGCTGGCTCCTCCCGCTGGCCCCGCTCATTCCCCAGCCGTGCCCGCTCCGAGATGCGTTCCCGGGACACTCACTTGATGGCCACCTGCGAGCCAAGGCCAGCAGCGGACTTAAGATCATGCTTGGTTAAGCGTGTATAAGCAGGAGAACATGCAGAATAAAAAAATGTTTTTCTTCTTGGACCCTGATCACATGTGTATATCACGTCCAGCCTAATGGTGATAGTTGCCCCATCTCTGGGTCAAGAAACAAGTATTGTCTGACAGGTAACTTGTCAACAAACTGAGAAAGAAATTAGTACCTGGGCATGCAGATTTCTGAAGGGAGGAAAGAAAAGTGTTGACAAGAATAAGCCTAAGTTTTAAACGACTGAAACACTAAAAAATAACATGTTTTGTGCTATTGTACCATATGTTACACAGAGTTCAAATACACCACTACTCATTAGTATCTGGACTTCATTGCCCACTGTGCTTAGAAATGTTGCTTGAAGGCACTTTGTGTCAAAGATCCAGTTCCTGTAGGTCACTGTAGGTGTAGATCAAAATCCTACCAAAAAATCCATGTCCAAACCAGCAAAAGCAAGACTTTTGTCCTTGGCAGTAGCTTCCAGGTGCTCCTGGAAATCCCCAGGCCTAGACACAAAGATGTGTATTCAACAGAGGGGGAGAAGCACCATGCTTAGCTCTAACTGTGACCTTTGCTTAGTAGCCTAAGCAGATCTTAGTAAGACCTAAGCAGATCTTACTAGCAGGTAATAAATTCCATTTGTTCTGTTCTTAGTCAGAGCCAAGATGGGAATCAAAGTCTAGATGACACAAGCCTCAGCTTTTCCAGAAGAGGAAAAATACAAAGGATGGTAAATTTGCATTGGGTTTACAGGGTTTTGTTACAGATGGATAGTCAAGGGATGGACCTTAAAAGATGACAGCAAAGGAAAATCAACAGATATGCTGAAAGTGAGTGAAGAGGAAGGAGACTTCAGATTCACTAAAAAGCTGCACAGAAAGCTTCTCTACTTTTTGCAGTTGCTTCAAGTTTGAAATGACAAACTCTAGCAGCACTTCCAACTTCTTTTTATCAATTCTAGAATAAAGACAATGAAAACTGTGTACTCCTGCTTACAGTATGAAGGAAAGCACAGGAAGCCATTAGAGTAAGAAAAATTGTGTTTAGAAGGCTGAGGCAGCCTTAGGGGTAGGAGGAATGGGGAGGCGTGGAAATCAGGCCTGTGGGCACCATTCAAGGAGCTTTCAGGCCCTGAGCAGTCCCTCACAGTGGGTATCCCAGCAGATGGAGTCCAAATGGAGCCACAGCTGGGTGGGAAAAGTGCTGGGCTGTTGAGCCGTGGTTAGCAGGGGCTCCGGCATCAAATTGCTCCCTGACAGGTGTGGTATGCTGTGTGTGTGTGTGTGCCCAACAGCTGGCAACAGCAGGCTGGCCCAGATGTGGGAAAAGGCCAAGGAGGCAGCAGAGTGGGAATGGGGCTCTGAGGAGGCCCTGGTGGTTGCACACACCCGTGGGGGATGAGGCTGGCCCAGATGGGCCCTGGGGCTCTGGGCTGAAAAGGGGGGAAAAGAGAAGCAGGGAGGAAGGGCCAGATGCCGCTATGACAATGCCATTCCATCCCACAGGTGACATAGTGAGAGGAGGATGGGAACCAAATGGTGATTGCTGCTGATCACCCTGACATCTCCAAGACAAGAGGCCCAGAAAGGACTGCACATCTGCCTCCTAGTGTTGTCCTGAATGGGAGCTCATCTCCTGGCGTTCATTATCTGCAAGTCTCGCAGCTTCCCACGGGCATTCCACACTTCAGGTAAGCAAAGCTGCTTACCTCACTATGTTCCTTGGGCCTCTGAAAGGGACTGTCCCCTTAGCTACAGCCTGGCAAGGAAGGGAGTCTAACAACACTCAGGATATTTTAGACTTTTATTGGCACTCAGGCTGAAACAAAGTATCCCCTGGCTACTTCTCCATCTTCATCCTTCTGTCCTGCAGGTGGCCTGTTCAGGCTGAGAGCTTGGAGTGCCTGCAGGCTCCAGTTGGGCTGCAGCCCAGTTTTTCCTCTCACAGCTTCATTCTTATTATGACAATTCTTTCATTTCTACTTCAAATGAGAGCTTCCCTAAATTAACGACTCTCTATTCTAAGCTAAACAATCCTCTATTATCTAAGCTATCTGCAGAATTACAGAATCACGGAATTTCTAGGTTGGAAGAGACCTTTAAGATCATCGAGTCCAACCCATGTCCTAATACCTCAACTAGATCATGGTGCCAAGTGCCACATCCGGTCTGTTTTGTGGAGAAAAGAAGAAACCTCACAGCTTTATAAAAGTTGTAAAGCTCGATATGTTTATTTATGGCGCCGGACACATGCAGAGAAAACTCTCCTCAAAAAGGGATGCGTACCTCTGAGAACTTCAGATCTCCTTTTATCCCCCTCCCAAGTACATATGCATACAGTTTCACAATAGGTTCATACATATTCATTTTATGGGTTTCCTGTGACTTTTACCACTAGTTCCTTTTTATCAGAAAGAATTCTGAGGTCAGGTTGACTTGCCCTTACAGCAGTCCCTGTCTTTCTCTCTCATCTTCTGTCTCCTCCCCTTTATCTCTGTCCTTCGCTGAAGTAACTTTAGTGAGCTTAGGCCTTGCAGTCTGGCTAAATAACTACGATTTCTAACCACAGATTCAACTCAAAAATGTACATTTCACTTAAATTAAAATGGATTTCTATCCTGGAAAGTTTTCACTTTGCTTCATTCCCCCCTTTCCTAAAAGGAGGAAGTAAATTCTTTTACTTCGTGCAAATTCCTATGACAACAAGTGTACTTTAGTGCTTTACCATGTAGGTTTGATAATGGATAATCCTGAACTTATTCTAACTAATATTAGCAAAACTACAGTAGGATGACACAACTTATTAAGAATTCTATTTGTAGTTGATGATCACCTAAAGACCACATCCCACCAGTGATGATCTGCATTTTGTTCTATTCTTTGCATAATTCTAGTTATTTCTCTTGTATCGTGTTGGACAGTAATTAAGGTTTTCTTTCCACTTTCTGGGATTTCTTTCAAGATTTCCAGTTAGTCTTGGTGCTTAATTAATTGTTTTACTAATGTAAGGTCCATCCCAATAGGGGTAGGTAATAATCTGTGTTACATTGTGTAATTACTTTTAACCAGCTGGTGGGATGTCACTGGGGCTGAGTACAAAAAATCACACCCAATAATCTTACTTCTAGGGCTTTCTTCACTCCAGAGTGATGGATCCAGGCATTCTGCTCCTTGATTTTGATTGCAGTGAAGGTGGTGAGAAGTACTTGCAGTGGTCTCTTCCACTGTGGTTCCAAAGTCTTCTCTGTAAGAGACTTAACATATACATCACCCCCAGGCTAACTCCCTGCTCCGAGTTCCAGCCACATGTTTCTCAATTTCTCTGAGCTGTTTGCTTAAAGCCACCATGTAGGTGGACGTTCTGGACATTCCCCTTGTATTCTATATGGTCTTCTATAAGGCATTTCAAAAGGATTCAGCATTCCTTTAGCTTAACGTTTAATTTGAATTTGCAAGAATGTCAGTGGAAGAGCTTGTGGCCAGGGTAGATTAACTTCCTGCCCCAGTCTTATGATTTGGTGCTTAATCAAATGATTCATCTTCTCTACCTTGCTACTTCATTGGGGCAGTATGGAGTGTGAAGTTCTTAATCTATGCCCAGGTGGCCACTAATCTGTTGCACTATTTTGGAAATGAAATATGATTCTTTTTCTGAGGACATGGTGGCTGGAACTCTAAAACGTGATAGTATTTCTTGTAAAAATACTCTGGTCACCTCTTGAGCTTTGACAATTCTGGTGGGGAATGTTTCTGGCCACCCTGAAAATGTATCTATCAATACCAGTAAATACTGATACCCCCCTTTCCTTTGGAGTTCTGAAAAGTCAATTTGCCACTGCTGTACAGGCCCATGGCCTCTCCCAGTCTGACCGAGTTTTGGCCGGGGGGTATTTTGGGGTTAGTCTGGAGGCAAGGATCACATTGTCGGCTTACCTGAGTGATAGTGGCATGTAAATTCTTGAAAACGATTCTTTCAATCAGATGCATGTTCTAGAAAGCCTGTGGAAATTACTACTTCAAAGTCAACACTTCATTTCAATGCACTCTGTATCACTGGCAGCCTTGGTCATTTTGGGAAAGGAGCCACACTCTATAAAAAGCTTTTAAGTAGTTAGGCCCTAGTGTGTTTTCTAGTGCCCTTCCTTCACTAGTAACCACGAAAATGGGAAGGGATTACTAGGTCTCTTTCAATGGTAGCCCACCCCTTGCAGTTGTATGTCTCTTTTGATTAGTATTATTGTATTCTGGCTTACCTTCGAGGAAAATCTGTACCTCACCCTTTGCTGCTTTCTTTGCCTCTCCATCCGCCAGCTCATTCCTTTCCTCCAATTTTAAGCTCACTCTCTGGTGTGCCTTAATATGCTTTTTCAGGTAGTTGAACTGCTTCCAGCAGCTGGATTGTCTCTTCTTTCCCTGTGAGGTCAGCAGTCCCCTCTCCTTCCAGATGGCTCCACATGCATGCACAGCTCTGAATGCCTTTTGCTGTTTCTAAGGCACAGGTCAATGCATTTATCTCAGCCTTCTGTGCAGAGGTACCTGTTGGTAGGGGTCCAGACTCTATTACCTCTCTGCAGGTAGTCACTGTGTACTTTGCATGTCGCTTTCCACTGGCAACGTAGCTGCTCCTGTCAGTGAACCAGGCCTCTGCATTGTCCAGAAGAGTGTCCTTTAAGTCTGGGTTGCTGGAGTAGGTAGCTTCAATGGTCTCCAGGCAATCATGGTGTACTGCTTCTCCTTGATTCCACTGAGAAAAGAAGCTGGGTTGTGGAGAGCATTATTAATAATTGGTTAGCTGAGAAAGGCCACACTGATATAATGCCACTGGTTAAACTGAAGGAGAAAAGTCAGCAGTCAGCAAGCTAAAAGGAAGAGTCAGCAGCGACCTTGCTGCAACATGAGGATAGGGAGTTGAGATTAGTCCTGAATACATCCTAAGAATATGTAGAAAGTATCAAAAGTAGAACCATAGGAATGTAGAAGTAGGCGTAGGTGCTGATATGTAAGCTGACCAATCCTGAGCTCAACTTTTGCAATATGTATGAAGCTCATTATTAACTGTATTTAACCTGCCGTACTGATCAATAAAATTGAGCCTGTGATGATCAAACTGATGTCCTGGTTCCCTTCCGTCGACAAATGGTGGAGAATGCGGGCATAACCGAATCTCTGCCCTTTTTCTCGGATTAAAAGAAAAAGGGATTACGCCACGGTCCGGAAGTTGGGTTTGGGTCCCAGCAGCCAGGACGGTGCCGGAATTTGAAGCACCCTTAAGGTTCACAACGGTGACTTAAGCCAATACGTGTCCGCCGGAGCCTGGAGAGCTGCAACAGCGCGCGCTGATTAATAGGTATGGATAGGCAAGCGGCATATGATTTATTTACCGCCTATTTAGAGCGGCGTGGGATAAAAGGGATAGATTTTAAAAAGGAGTTACCAGGGTTATTAGCTTATGGCCATGCTAAGGGTATCTTTTCTAATCCTCATACAGTTCATGAGTTATCAGAGTGGAGAAAGTTTGGGGAAATATTGTGGGATACAGTACTAGACGATGATAAGTCAGCAAAGAAATTCGGGAAGTTATGGCGGGTGGTGTATAACACGTTACTTCAGCAGGTCTCTGAGAGAAAGGCAGCAGAAAGGGCGACAGAAGCTCATAAGAGGAATATAGGGTATGGTCGTGAAGATGATCCCCTGGCACCTTCTGTAACTAAGGTACTTATGCCTAAGAGTCCCCAGCAAAGTGGTGTGGAGGATTTCTCTATAGGCGCAGTGGAACCGTCTGCACCTTTCCTGTCAGAGGGGGAGGGCGAGTCGGATGGTGGGGGTAGGGGCAAGCCAGCTTTGCCTCCGCCACCAGCTTCAGGCGGGTTGGATGGTGGGAGTAGGGGCAAGCCAGCTTCGCCTCCGCCGCCAGCCTTGCCTCCGCCGCTTCCCCTCAGTGAGCCGGCTCAGGTTACACCTTCGGTGGGGGGGTCACCTCCCTCGCCCGAGCCGGCTACAGCGGGGGGGCGGATTGCCCCCCGCAGGCTGGCTCCGCGTGAGCCGGCTCCGGTTTCACTGTCAGCTCCAGCGGGGGAGGGGGGGCTCCCGCTTCCCCCGCGCAAGCCAGCCTCTGCTTCACTGCCCCCCCCCGCGCGAAACCTCGGTGTCTGCACCGAAGCGCCAGCAGCATAGCACCCTTAAAGAGCCAGATCCCATCCCAGGGGCACACCGTGATCCATGGGGGGAGATGGCTAAACAGAGGAGGGAAGCTTGGGCTGCTTTGGCGAAAGAAGTAATGCAAATCGGGGATAGTGAGGCGGTGGAAATAGCTTCTAGTCTTGCATGTCCAGTTACATACACACCACAGTATGATGCACAGGGGAACCTTACGCATAATATAGCAGAATATACTCCCTTAGATTGGAAGCTGTTAACTCAGCTACGTTCTACGGTTAGTCAGTTTGGAGTAAAAAGTGAACCTGTTAAGCAAATGTTAGATTATCTTTTTAATACTCAGGTTTTATGTCCTAATGATTTAAGAGGAATAGTTCGGTTGATATTCACTCAGCATCAGCAGTTATTATTTAATGCCCATTGGCACGCGTTGGTAAATGAATCGGTTGCTGTACAACGAGCCCAGGGAGACCCATTACATGGGGTGACAGTAGAGGAGCTGATGGGCTTAGGGGCATATTTGCGTACAGAGGCACAGATGATATCGGGAGCTGATAAACTTAGAGAGCCTATGAGGTTGGTGCGTGCTGCAATAGATATGGTTAAAGAGCCAGGAGGGTTACCGGCTTATATGGGTATTAAGCAAGGAAGAGAAGAATCATTTGGAAATTTTATCGATAGAACAGCTACTGCTATAGATCGGGCTGGTGTTGCAGGGGGCTATTGAAGCAGTGTGCCTTGCAAAATAGCAATCCAGCAACCCAGAGAGTGTTAGCTACTTTAGGGGCAAATTGGACTATTGAGGAAGCATTAGAGCGAATGGCATTAATGCCAACAGCTTCACAGGCATTTATAGCAGAAGCCTTAAAGGAATTAGGATTGGGGTTGCAAAAGCAAGCAGAGTCCACTCAAAATCAGGTGCTAGCTGCTCTTGCTCCTCTCCGAAATGGCTCTCTGGCATTCACTCAAGGGGGTTCGAAGCCATTCCTCAAGTGTTACTGATGCGGCAACGAAGGAATACACGCCGAACGTGCCGAGCAACTGGCGTATGGTGTCAACACTGCCGATCCAGCTCCCACAACACTACGGCTTGTAGGCGCCGGTCGGGAAACCATCCGCGGAGCGCGCATCATGGGGGCCGCGCCCAGACACAAGTTGCCGCCGTGATATCGGAGACACCAGCAGCTGCCGTGACATCGCTGCCACCTCCTGTCTGCAACCCGCAACAACCGGGAGCCTCGGCCTGGACTTATCAGCAGCAGTAGATGTCACACTAATGACAAACCGGCCTGAGAGGATACCCACTGGAATAAAGGGTCCTCTTATATTAAATGGACAAACATGTGGAGCATTATTGCTGGGACGTTCCTCTATAACTATGTTGGGATTATTTGTTTTGCCTGGTGTTATCGATGCGGACTTTACAGGGGAAATACAAATTATGGCTTACACCCTTTATCCTCCGATTAAAATTACAAAAGGACAACGCATTGCACAATTGGTACCACTGTCACAAATGACATCAGGAATACAATCATTTACTGATCAAGCACGGGATGAAAAAGGTTTTGGCTCTACTGGTGTTACACTTTTAACTGTGGATTTACAAAATAGACCAAAACAAAAGGTTGAAATTACCTATGGGCATCAAAGCATAACCCTTTATGGATTATTGGATACAGAAGCAGATACTAGCATCATTTCTCCAGAAGCCTGGCCACAACATTGGCCTCTATTTCCCTCATCAAACATGCTCACAGGAGTGGGAGGATTTACATTGGCAAGCAGGTCGCCGTCTTTGTCTGTGTGCATTGAGAATCAACAAATATCTGCTGTGTTTTCAATTGTTCAACTGCCTCCTACAGTTTCCTGTTTAATTGGAAGGGACATTTTAACACAATTGGGAGTGGTGTTAACTAATCAGCACCCTTTGGGGTAATTGCCATTGCTTGGACTTTCCCCATTCCACTCACCTGGAAAACGGATACACCGGTGATGGTTAAGCAATGGCCATTAAAAGGGGAGAGTCTTATGCATGCCCATGATTGGTACAGGAACAATATGCAAAAGGGCACCTAAGACTGTCCACAAGCCCTTGGAATACACCTATTTTTGTAATCAAAAAGAAATCAGGGAAATATCATTTGATACATGATTTGAGGGCTGTAAATGACCAAATGGAACCAATGGGGGCCTTACAGCCTGGTCTTCCAAATCCAGCTATGATTCCAGAACACTGGCCACTTTTAATTATTGACCTAAAGGATTGTTTTTTCACTATTGGCCTGCATCCTGATGACATGAAGAGATTTGCTTTTACTTTACCAGCAATAAATCGTCGGGAACCAGATAAAAGATTTGAATGGACATCTCTTCCGCAGGGCATGCGCAACTCTCCCACTTTATGTCAGCTTTATGTTGATGCTGCATTACAGCCACTACGTCGTAAATGGCCAGCAACTATAATATATCATTACATGGACGATATTTTGTTTGTACAGCAACAGCCATTCTCCTCTTTACAGATTAACACCATTAAAAATACTCTTGCTGCATATTCACTTGTTATTGCTGCAGAGAAAATTCAGACTACAAAGCCCTGGAAATATTTGGGATGGACTTTGACGAATCAAATAGTGATACCACAAAAATTGGAATTACAATTGGACATTAAAACTCTACATGATGCACAGAAGTTGCTGGGAGACTTACAGTGGCTGAAGCCTATTGTGGGAATACCAAATCACTTATTAGAAGCCCTACGGCCCTTGTTAAAAGGTGTGGACCCTACTACTCCTGTACACCTGACAAAGGAGCATCATCTTGCCTTGCAGCAAATTAGTAACTGTGTACAGCAAGGATATGTGTCTCGTCGACAACTCGACCACCCCATTGACCTTACTATTTGGAATAGCCCTTGCCACTTGCTTGGTGCTCTCTCTCAGTTGCAAAAGAAAACGGGGGAGATACGGGTGTTGGAATGGTTATCACCACCACTACAGCATAAGAAAACAATATCTTCAAAAATTGAACAATTGGCTGCATTAATCAAAAAGGGGCGTCTCAGAATTCTTGAAGTGGATGGTAGAGAACCTGCTACTATTAGATTGCCTATGGAAAAAGAAACTTTGGACTGGTACTTGATAAATTCAAAGAATTTACAAGAAGCATTATTGATGTCACCTGCTAAAGTAGAGACTAGTAAATTAGTGCCTAGAGTTTTGCAATGGATGACAGAATGGAACTGGATTACTCGACCTTTAAGAGAAGAAAACCCCATAGAAGGAGCTATTACAGTTTTTACAGATGCAGGAAAGAAATCAAGGCGTGCTGCTGTTACCTGGCAAGAAAAAGGACAATGGAAGCATCAACTCCTCACAGCAGACCCTGCAGATAGCTTACAAACTTTGGAATTGTTAGCAGTAGTATGGGCGGTGTCCAACTTACAGGAGCCTTTAAATGTGGTCACAGACTCTATGTATGTTGCAGGAGTAGTCAAACGAATAGAGGAAGCAGCAATTAAGGAAGTGAATAATAAACGATTGTATGAGTTACTGATACAGTTAAGGAAGGCTTTACAAGAAAGAAAGGCAGCATATTCTGTGATTCATATTAGGAGCCATAAGTGGTCTGAAGGTTTAGGAGAAGGGAATGAACGTGCAGATATATTGGTTACCCTACCCATTGATAATTCTTGTCCTATTGACAAGCACACATTGGCCAGAGAAGCACATAGTAGATATCATCAAAATGCAAGAGGTTTGGCAAAACACTTTGAGCTGAGTTTGTCAGAAGCCAAGGCCATTGTCAGAGCATGTCCAACATGTAGTTATCATAATGGTGGAATAGGTCTAGGCATCGGAGTTAATCCTCGAGGTTTAAAAATAAATGAGATATGGCAAATGGATGTTACACACGTAGCTAGATTCGGTAAAGTCAAGCATGTGCACGTCACCATAGATACATATAGTCATTACATATGGGCTACAGCTCAGGCAGGACAGAAAGCTATACAGGTTATCAGACATCTGTTAAGTTGTTTCGCTGTTATGGGAGTTCCAAAGAGTATCAAAACAGATAATGGTCAAGGTTATGTAAGTGCTAGGGTCCGGAAATTTTTGAATCAGTGGTCTGTTAAACACGTGACAGGTATTCCACACTCTTCTACTGGACAGGCAATAGTGGAAAGAGCAAACGGTACCCTTAAGCAGTATATTGAAAAACATCAAGATTTGACAGATCCACAAGCATGTTTGGCTAAGGTTTTGTATGTGATTAATCATTTATGCATTTTTGGGGAAGATGATACCCCCCCTGCAATGAAACATCATCCAAGGTCAGGTTAGGAAAATACTAAGGAAACAGAGGTCTGGGTTAAGTATAAGAACCCAAGCACAGGATTATGGGAAAAACCTGCAAAAGTATTATATTGGGGTCGGGGGTATCTTTGTGTTTCCTCACCTACAGGGCCTTTGTGGGTGCCTGCTAAGTGGACTAAACCTGTTTTTGATGCAGCCTCTGGTGGATCGCCTTACGGAGGAGGACAGGGAGCGACTGGGGAAGAAACTGCTTCTAGTCCTACAACCACTACTGTTTCAATTGAAGGGGTACTCAGAAGCGGTGGACAGAGCACTGACACGTCACTACCGGACGGCCCGGGAGTTGATTGGTTTCATTGACTCATTATCAACTTTTCACTTAACAGATCCAGCGAAACTACATTGCCTTGACTGTCACAATCCACATTGTGCTGCCTGGATAGCTCTACGTTGTGGGGGTTGTAAAAGAACTTTTTGGATAGAACAATCATTATTACGGGATTTGTGGTGTCATACTTGTGAACATGAGCACACGTGGGGTAAAAGCTGGCAAGATGAATTAAGGAGACAAATGGGGCAAAACGCATATATAGCTTTAAATCTTTATGAGTCTCCTGAACAGAAGGTTCTTGCTTATTATCGATGGGAAATACAATGTATTGTAAATAGAATTAAGGTTCAAAGTAAATCACGTATAGTTTCTATAAGGTGTAGGAAATTAGTACCTTTAACACAGAATTCAGTTGTAGGACCCTTCCAAGGGGATCCTGATAGAGCATTAGATTGCTGCATTGATAAGTTGCAAAAATTAAGTTTGAAAGTGGCAGGACCAGTGAAATTAGGAGCAGCAAGATTGAAGACAGATAAGAAAAAGAAGGCAAAAAAGGGAACGGTCTCATTTGAATAGGGGTATCAGTGATTGCTAATTAATTTTCTATGATTAGAACAATTTTACTGTTGTGGGACTCTCGGGAGGATATAGTTGTTGAGGAGGATAACGAACAAGAACTACGATTACAAAATAAGATACACCTTGTGTTAAAGAAGGACCTTGAGCTGTTAGCCTCATATAGTAAAAAGGCTGAAGAGGCTTTGCGATCACCACCATTGAATTGGTTGCTTTGGGTTGAAGATACAGAATTTTATACTGGTCCTTACTTACATTCGCTTCCTTGTTATGTTTGCAAAAAGGATAAAGATAAATGCTATGCATGGGTAGCTTTGCATTGTGCAGATTGTAATCAGGTTTATTGGTATTCACAGAAGTCATTAGGATATTTATGGTGTACATCTTGTTTTGGAAAGTGGATTTGAAATCATATCTGGGTTAGAGCTCTTGAACAAAGTACTGGCCTGCCAGGACGGACAGGATTACAGCTCTTTGAGAGTGCAGAACAAGTGGTTATAGCATATCTTAGGTGGAAGTTACAGGAAAACCTTAGAATATTTGAAATTACTAGAGCCTCACGTATCATAGCAGCTCGCTGCAAAGCTGATTTGCCTTCAAACTTACCTCGTGCAATACTTGTGAGCAAGGATGCTGATTTAGAATTAGATCAGTATATTCAAGAATTGACTCAGCCTTACAATAGACAATCTAGCAAACCAGGGAAAAGACAGCGAAGAAAGAAAAAACAACATAAGCAGAAGGAAGAAAAGGAGAAGCAAAGTAAGCAGAAAGAAAAATGAGGTTTGTTTTTGTAATACTGCTCAATGCTGTAGCAAGTGAAGCAGTAGGAGTAACACACTTTAGTCAACCAAGGGAAAATTTATGGGTAACACTTGCTAATCAAACTAACCAATCATCACTTTGTCTTAGTCTTGGAGGAGTCACTAACCCATTTCGAACATGCCTGGTGGGACTTCCGGTGTGGTCTCCTGGAGAATTTTGTAGTTTGATAAACAATCGAACCTTATGTATGTCTAACATGTCAAACATCACATTGCCGGTGCAACAAGGGTATACTGCAGGTCAGAGTGATGGCTATCGTCAATGCTTACTAATCCAATCACTTAACACCTCTTTGCGTTCTCCTCCTGAAGAGTTGGATCTTTTTGGAAGTACAAATGCCAGCATATCTAACACTACAGCTGGTGGATGGTTTAGCTTCAAACTTTCGGGTGCTCAGAATTTAAACCAACCTAAAGAAACATGGGCCACCCTAGATTCATCCCTGAATGTGAGTGAATTCTCTCCACAGCATTACAGTCAATGTAACGGCACAAATATCACAGCACCAATGAAATTACCCACAGGAATATTTTTGATTTGTGGAGACAGGGCATGGAATTGTATACCAGCTAAACCACAGGGTGGACCCTGTTTTTATGGAAAATTGTCACTGTTTCATTCTAATGTGTCCTTGCTAATGCAGCTGAGTCAAAATTCAAACAGGAGAAAACGTAGCATACATGACTTAGACTGCAGCAAGATAGGAGATCCACGGTTTTGGGGCACATTCAAACAGGTGGTGGTTTCAACTATCTTACCAGGAGGATCTGCCAATAAAGCCATGAATTTAGCAAAACAATTAGGATGCTGGGCAAAGAATGAGCTGAACAAGACATCACAAATTCTAGACATGCTAACTGCAGATGTGCAAAGTGTTAACCATGCTGTTTTGCAAAATAGAGCTGCTGTAGATTTTTTGCTCTTAGCACAAGGACATGGATGTGAAGAGTTCGAGGGAATGTGTTGCATGAATCTGTCTGATCATTCAGTGTCCATTCACACTAAGATAAAAGAATTACAACAGGGACTTCACAAACTTAAGGAAGAAGACGGTTTAGGAATTGACGAATGGCTTAAAGGCCTGGGACTCGGACCGTGGCTGAGGAACCTTGTGATCTATGCTATAGGACTGCTGGGTGTAATTTTACTGTTTTTGCTTATTTTGCCTTGTATCTTTAACTGTATCCAAAACATGGTCAGCCGTACAATAACAAAAACATGGCAAACTAATCTCCTTGCACAAGAAGAAAACGGGGGAAATGTGGAGAGCATTATTAATAATTGGTTAGCTGAGAAAGGCCACACTGATATAATGCCACTGGTTAAACTGAAGGAGAAAAGTCAGCAGTCAGCAAGCTAAAAGGAAGAGTCAGCAGCGACCTTGCTGCAACATGAGGATAGGGAGTTGAGATTAGTCCTGAATATATCCTAAGAATATGTAGAAAGTATCAAAAGTAGAACCATAGGAATGTAGAAGTAGGCGTAGGTGCTGATATGTAAGCTGACCAATCCTGAGCTCAACTTTTGCAATATGTATGAAGCTCATTATTAACTGTATTTAACCCGCCGTACTGATCAATAAAATTGAGCCTGTGATGATCAAACTGATGTCCTGGTTCCCTTCCGTCGACACTGGGTTGACAATATTAGTCACCATTATCTCTACATCATCTTGCTCTACCATGATGGCCTGGTATTTCAGAAACCTCTGTGTTGAAAGCCAGTGGCCACCCTTTACTTCCAGTACTGCGGACACTGTGTGGGACACTAGCACAGTCATTTTTGTCCCAGGGTAAACTTGCGTGCCTCTTGAATATTCAGCACAACTGCTGCTACATCTCTGAGGCAACCTGGCCATCCTTTGGCTGTTGCATCCAGTTGCTTAGAGAAGTAAGCAACTGCCCTTCAGTATGGGCCCAAGTCCTGAGCCAATATTCCCTGGGCAATTCCTTGCATGGAAAAATAGAAAGAATGGTTTACTTACATATGGAAGTCTCAATGCTGGAGCTGACATGAGGGCATTCTCTAGCTGGTGAAAGGCCTGTGTGGCATATTTTGTCCACTGGAGATCTCAGTTTCCATCGGCAATAAGAGCATAGAGGGGTCTGAGAGCAGTCCATAATTATAAACCCATAGCTGGCACTACCCTGCCATGCCTAAGAAGGTTCAGAGTTCCTTTGTTGTCTGGGATTTTGGGGTTTGGCATATGGCTTCCCTGCCTTAAAGTCTGTTGCTCAGCACTCACTTCTTACCCCAGGTAGATTACCTTCTTAGATTACTTTCTGTTTCACTACCTGTGCCTTTTTCTTTGAGACTCTGCATCCTTGGAGTCCTAGGAAATTCAAAAGGCTTACCGTCCAGGCTTCCCTTGTCCGAGTGGCTACTAGAAGATCATCCACGTACTGCAACAGCCTCCTTTCCTCTTGTGGAGCTTCCCAGACTCTGGGTCTTTGCAAGCTGTTCTCCAATCGGAGTGGGGAATCTTGAAGCCTTCAGGCACATGGACTATGTGAGATTGAGTTTGAATGCAAAAATTTTCTGGTTGGCTTTGTGGATAGGGAGGCAAAAGAAGGCATCTCTTAGGCCTAAAACAGTGAACCAGGTTAGCTCAGGTGTTAAACAAGTTAGTAAAGTCTATGGATTTGCTACCACAGGGTAGAAATTCTGTGTTATCTTATTGACAGCCCTTAATCCAGTACTATCAATTATTGGGCTGATTCCTCCCTTATCTTCCTTTTGAGGGTACCACTCAACTCTCACTGGTTATGTTCTTTCCTTAAGCTTGATTACTATGCAGGGGCATTTTTCACTCTCCCTGGTACAGCAGAGGCCCATACCCTTGAAAACACTTATTTACTTATTCTAATATCTCCTTACTAATGTCTTTCTTAATTTCAGTGTCTGTTAATGTTAAGCCTAACATCTTCATTTGCCTCCAGAGTAACCTTTCTCATTTGAGAATGTTTAGCAAATTGAGCGAATTGTACAAAAGCTTCTAAGTACACATAGTACACGTTACTTTAAAGGTTTGCACAAGTATGCCTTCTCAGACTGGCCAGTTGTTCAGTTGTTCCCCACACTACAACATAAACATTCTCCACAGGTACTAAAGCTTTATTTCAAACTGAATATATGGCCCTTGTGTCGACTAAAATTCTTCCCTTTTGGGGAGGTTATCTTTACCCTTCCTCCCTTACCTTGGGAGGAGCCTTTAACAAATCATATGTACTCATTTTGTGAACTGTGATTGCTTTGCATTTCAGCATGATAATCTTTGCTTGACTTCATACATTGCTATCTTATGCTGCATGCTGAACAACACATTTGATTTGCTTTCTCTTTGCCTTGTTTTCCTTTTCAAGGGCCATGACCAGAGGGCGGTCTGATCTCACTGTCTCTTTGCCATTCTGGGTGATTTCTTAAAACAAAAAGACATTTCAGCATGCAAAAAACTCTATCCCATTTATTTTCCTATTTTAAAACAATACTAACTGCAATGAAGTATTATAAATATTTTTATTTTCTGGCAACCCTCTCTTACTGGCAACCCTCTCCCAGTGAGCCCCTCCTAAAAGTGGCTAATTTAGGAACCTCTTTGCTCTGGTCAGTTCTCATTCTCTTTCTCCTTGCCCTATCTCGCTTCCACTCAAACCTTTTTTACAGACCTTCACAGTAGTTTCTCAGTTTTCCTCCTATACACACACAGCTCCAGGTGGCAGATATCAGATGTGATTCCCACACACAAGCTTTAAGATATTAGGTTCTGTATCAGCTTGATTAGAAACCTTTAATTTACACTCGGGGCATGTGCCCTGATGCTTATTAGAACAGCAATACCAGCGTTTCTCACAAACACTGCACTGCAATAACCCCTTATGCCAACAGGTCATTCTCGTGTTCTCTGGGGAAACAGGGCAGCCAGAGCTGTCCCTGTGCTCAGGGAACAGCCACTGTCACCTCATGCAATGTGCCAGCCTCTTGATGCACTAAAGGCTCCCCAAAATTGCCCGCAAAGGCAGGCTCTTCTGTTTATTACAGAGAACTCCAAATCCCTTTAGTAGGCCATTCCCAGCCCAGATTTACTACACTACCAGCTGAAGTCTCATTAACTAATTCATCTCATTCATCTCTTCTATCCAAACTCTGTTTTACAAAATATCAGTCTTTTCTAGTTCTCTTCTTGCACAATCTAATTAAGCACTGTGTCTACTTACACTTGTTTTACTGCTTTGCAAAAAGGCTGTGCTTGTCTTAGCTGAAACTCTGATATGCCCACAGACACAGACACACACACACACATACACCCCTCCCCCTTTTATCTCAAATGCACTAGAGTCAAGGCTTGAATTGCTGTGAGGGGGAGAATTCTTGGAATTCCTTTAATTCGCTTTATCGTAGTTAAGCAGAAATCACCATACCAGAGTCCTTCTGTGTAAAATGCTACTCTTGTTGCAACAAAATCTTAAAATCTCCACAAACACCACTATACAATCTGAGAATCAAATTACCACAATGCAGCGGAAGAAAATCACCACACAAAGTCACTGGGAAAGGGCATATCTCTCAAAGTTCCCACTCTTCTCAACACAACACAGCATACCATAATTCGGCATTTACTCACATCAGTTTTTCCTGGACACAATCAAAATAACAGCACACAGTCTAGAGATCAAGTACAAACATCCAGGGCAAAGGAACTCTCTAAGCTCATACTCACGGTTAAAATGTACCAAATCTGCACAAATCACTACATTTAAACACAATAAATACCATCACTGACGTTCCTCCACTCGCTTCTCCACAGGGCACTTCTCTCTCTGCCCCCACAGCCTGCTGCAGCCTCAGGCCACACTCGGCTGCTTCAAACACGTACAGTACTCACTCCCCTCACACTGTAGAGCACTGTAGATCTACTCTCTTTCATACACCATACACTTATACACTTACATGATTACAAACACAGTGCACTGACCACACAATGCATTAACCATACAGCAACACAGTGTCCGGACACAACACACACACACACACACAAACAAAACACACACGGGTTCCGCAGTTCTGCTCTATCAAGACAATGAACCCCCAACACACATACATGGGTTCACCCAACCCACCCCCAGGGTCACTAGCGGTCTGCTCTATCAGAACAATGAATCCCTTCTCTAATACAGCTGCTCCATCAGCTGAACCCAGACATCTCTAAATGACTTACTCACTAGCTCTCCTTTCCCTCCCGCGGGGGCCCCTTAGTACATACCGCATCTTCCTCCACAAGCCAGCAGGTCGTTGTCTGTTCTCACAGCTGGCAAGTTGAGACAAGCAGAGCCCCACTAGGAAAAAATCTTAGGGCGTGCCTTGGAGGTCCGTCTATCCCCTCTGCCCCTGCAGGGACAGAGAACTCTCCTGCCTGGCTCACCATAATGTTTTGCTGAGAAAAGAAGAAACCTCACAACTTTATAAAAGTTGTAAAGCTCGGTATGTTTATTTATGGCGCCGGACACATGCAGAGAAAACTCTCCTCAAAAGGCATGCATACCTCTGAAAACTTCAGATCTCCTTTTATCCCCCTCCCAAATACATATGCATACAGTTTCACAATAGGTTCATGTAGATTTTCATGTTTCTCTTTGCTGATTTAGGCTGATTTATGTCTGGAGATAGTTCAGGGATGCCACTTGCTCGGTTTCTCGGCTGTTTAGGTGGCCTGGAAAGGCCCAGAGTGGCCTTGGGCAGCCCGGCGCTTCAAAGGACGAGGAGAGACTTCTGATCTTGTTTCGGTCTCGGTGTTTATTAATTGTTTATCTAAAAGATTTTCTTTCAGCCCGACAGAGGTCTGCACAGCAAGTCAGCTATGGGCACACTCCGCAGCCCCTGGGGCGGTCACTTATCTTTATACCTGAAGTTACGTGTACAATATTTATAATTTTTCCTCAATACCTTCTACTCTTATTAACTGGTGCACTTCTAGTAAAGACCAATCTCAAAGTGCCACCATCACCACAGAAGATGGAGGCTAAGAAGAAGAAGAAGAAGGACAGGACACGCCCTAATTCTTCCATCTTACTTCTCTAGACTTCCCTGTACAGAAATCCTAAACCCTGTGTTTTATACTCTAACTAACTTATCTTTTCACCATTCACCCAGTAAAATTTTCTCAGTCCTCATACAGGTGTCATCTCTTGTGTAGGATCAAAGTCTAGCCACCAGACACTTCTGGCAACATTCTAGGACTCTCAAGCCCCCCAAGGGTGGTCTCGGTCACTCTGCACTTTCATCCTGAGGTGCTGAGATCTCACATCTCCCCCTTCTGTTTGCACTAGGAAAACTTCTTTTGTTGTCTGATTCATAGCGTGTTTTAAACATGCAAATATGCATGGGATAACAAGTTTGAGGACTAGGAGAACTATTAAAACATAGAACTCTACTCTTAAAATTCCTCTCTAAATGGGAGAGATGTCAAAGAATTCTACTCTTAAAATTCTTCTCTAAATGGGAGAGATGTCAAAGAATTTTACTACACATTTTGCTTTTGCTGACTAATAGGTAAATTACTCTCATTGCTTACTGCAATGAATGAAAGAATGATGCACATAAGTATCATAAAACTCATGGCTTCGCTTCTACGTGAAATCATTGTTCTGTTTTTCATTCAGGACCTTAACAGAAAATTCTCTAAAGTCTTTAGTTTCTTTTTATTTCTCTTCTGAGTCGTCTTGTGCAGTCTGAGTCTCGACTCCTGTCTGAGTACTCGTCTCTTTGTTACTTGGATCATTGTTTCTCGGATCTGCGTTTTCATGTTCTCGCACTCGAAATGGTTTCACGTGTCGTGCCGACACCCACGTCACACCTCGCTCTGTGGAAACACAAGCGAAAGCCTTGCCCCTCACTACGTGGCGCTGTCACTGGCCTCTCCAGCTCGGATGACAGCATGAGCTCGACTGCTCCTCGTCTTGTCAACTGCCGTGTTCGTGATCTCGTTTGAGACCGTGTCTGCCTGGCTTTTAATTCAGCTGGAAATGGAGCTTGAACACTAGAACGTCTCCCTTGAAGGGAAGGGACTGGGACTCCGAGGGTTTTCATCTAGAGGTACCAGGTCTGGAGAGGGTGTGGAGCCGCTGGGACATAGGATCTCGAGCACCGCCCTTCCTCGCCCGAGACGTCACAGGGGATCGGGCCCGCCCCCGCCCGCGCTCTGCTCTCTGCGCATGCGTGCTCTCTGAGCCTCTCCCTGTCTCTCCCGGGCTGACGTCACTCTCTCCCCCTTGTTCCACCTCCGAGGTCTCCTCCTTCAGTCTGCCCCTGACTCTGTCTCTGTGTCCATTCTTCCCGTCGGTGTGTACGACCCGCCCCCCGCCGGCACCCGGGCCCGCCCCGCCCCGCAATTCGAGCCGAATTTGTCTGCGGGTTCTTGCGAGTTCTGCCCGCCGCGCACGTCTCCGGGGCGGCCGCCACCCCCCGGCGCCGTGCTGACAAAAGCCGCACCGGGACATGTGTCTCCCGGTATCTCTTCACCCGCGCTCCCCGTCTGCTCCGCCGCTACCGCGCGCCGTGCCCCTGCGAGGAAGCGTCTCCCCCGATCCCTTCTCTCTTCCATGCACCCCCCCTTCCGATCTTGACTCTCTTGTACTCTTTGGGGTTTCAGGACGTTTTAGGAGTTTCTTGGGGTTTCTGGGTTTTGGGACTGGGGCTTTAATATTTTTTCTTGCTCTCTTTTCTTGAGAGCTCTTTCCCTCTGGCTTCTTAAAGCCAGAGATAATTTTTTTTTTTTTTTTTCTTGGAGCCTTGCTCCCCACCCTCCTTCTGAGGGTGCTGCAACTTTTCGTTGCTCTCTCAGTCTTTTCGACTGAACTGATATACTCTTGCCGGCGAGAGCAGCTTTAACGCTGTCTCGTCTTTTTTTTTTATCACTGAGAAATATAAGTGCTTATTGATTTCCTGCCAAAACTCCACTTCGAATAGCAGGCATGTTTCGGCAAGTGGGTAGTTAAGCCTTGCTAACAACAATAACTGTTTTAATTCTTTCTTTGGGATCTCTTCTGTGTGTGCTTGAGCCATGCCTTGTAAGGCGGACAAAATTTCTCGTTGTTCTTTGAGAGTGTGCAATTATGTTCTTATATTTTGACTTTCTCACCGAATCTGTCGTCAGAGCTGTTTGAAGGCTCCCGTCTCTGTCTAGCAGGTCACAGGAGGAGGATCTAGAGGCACCTTCTGGTTCTGATCCGGGCTGCTCTGCTACGAACTGTCTTCAGCAGAAGCTGAGAGATGGAATTCTCAGTGACTGCTGGTTTTTGCAGACTCTTCTGGCCGTTTTTTTTTTTCTTCTTCTTTTTCTTTTTCCTTCAGGCTTCTCTCCTAAGGAGCTATCAGTGCTCTCCTGGGAACTCCTAGATTGGAGCTGCCCTCTTTGCTTTTCAGCTCTTTAGCTTCAGCTCCTCAGGGCTGATCCCCCCCCGAAAGGGTTGGTGGGGAGTCGCCCACCCAGGGACACCAGTTGTAGATTTTCATGTTTCTCTTTGCTGATTTAGGCTGATTTATGTCTGGAGATAGCTCAGGGATGCCACTTGCTCGGTTTCTCGGCTGTTTAGGTGGCCTGGAAAGGCCCAGAGTGGCCTTGGGCAGCCCGGCGCTTCAAAGGACGAGGAGAGACTTCTGATCTTGTTTCGGTCTCGGTGTTTATTAATTGTTTATCTAAAAGATTTTCTTTCAGCCCGACAGAGGTCTGCACAGCAAGTCAGCTATGGGCACACTCCGCAGCCCCTGGGGCGGTCACTTATCTTTATACCTGAAGTTACGTGTACAATATTTATAATTTTTCCTCAATACCTTCTACTCTTATTAACCGGTGCACTTCTAGTAAAGACCAATCTCAAAGTGCCACCATCACCACAGAAGATGGAGGCCAAGAAGAAGAAGAAGAAGGACAGGACACGCCCTAATTCTTCCATCTTACTTCTCTAGACTTCCCTGTACAGAAATCCTAAACCCTGTGTTTTATACTCTAACTAACTTATCCCTTCACCATTCACCCAGTAAAATTTTCCCAGTCCTCATACAGGTGTCATCTCTTGTGTAGGATCAAAGTCTAGCCACCAGACACTTCTGGCAACATTCTAGGACTCCCGAGCCCCCCAAGGGTGGTCTCGGTCACTCTGCACTTTCATCCTGAGGTGCTGAGATCTCACAGGTTCATACATATTCATTTTATGGGTTTCCTGTGACTTTTACCACTAGTTCCTTCTTATCAGAAAGAATTCTGAGGTCAGGCTGACTTGCCCTTACAGCAGTCCCTGTCTCTCTCTATCATCTTCTGTCTCCTCCCCTTTATCTCTGTCCTTCACTGAAGTAACTTTAATGAGCTTAGGCCTGGCAGCCTGGCTAAATAACTACGATTTCTAACCAGAGACACAATACAAAAATGTACATTTCACTTAAATTAAAATGGATTTCCATCTTGCAAAATTTTCACTTTGCTTCACCATAATAGGCTCTGTGTTCACAGGCATGGCTGGGCAGCATCTGAGGGGGCAGCAGCAAGAGCTGCAGCTGATCTGCAGTGGTGAGTGAGTGAGGGCAGCAGGCTGACCGCGGGGGCTGGTGGGGGCAGCTGCAAGCCCTGCCCCGGCTGCGGAGGGCTCTGCTCCCGTGAGATTTCAGGGCCACGTGTGCCATTCGTGGCCAGCACCTTCGGGCTGATCCCCTTGCTCCCTTCTCCCTGTGGGCCACGGCAAGAGGTGGCTGGGATGGCCCTGGCAGGGGGCTCTCCTCGTCTTCCTGCACATGTGGGATCTGACCTTGCTTCTGTTCCTCTCTCTTGCAGCCCTTGAAGAAATGGCATTTGACAGCAGTCCTGCAATCAGAGATGCTGCGGTTGTATTTTGTTTAGTTCTCTGCGCTGTACAGAGAGCTCCCTACTCCCCATGGTGCAGGCTGCAAGATCGATTCCGCAGTGCATGGAGGAAATGGCCTCATCTGTGCGGCACTGCCTTGCTGTTCTGCTGGAGCTCCCCGGAGAGGTGATCTGAAAGACTGTCTGCTGGGGCCATTTGAGCCAGCAGAAATTTTCTTTTTCTTCTTCAAGATTTTTGTATTTTTATTTTCGGTGTTTATGAGTATGTCAATATAGAATATCTTTCAATACACAGAGTCCCAGGATCTTTCTTTTCCTGCACCGGCTCTAGAAGGCATAGGGGAAGAGGGGGAAAAGGGTGCTTGTGCACAGCCAGCAGCCCAGGCATGCAGTGTCGCAGGGAAAATGGCCAGAAGCCCCTTGGCCTTTGGTGGTTCTGCTGAAGCCTTTGTGCTGCCGACAGAGCGGCTGGGCAGGGGCCGGAGCTGCGGGGATCCCTGCCAGAGCGGTGCCTGGAGATGGCCACAAGCCCTGTGCCAGGCGGGAAGGGCCATCGTGTCCTCCTGCCCGGGTGCTGCTGGCTGCCTTGCTGAGGGCTCCCAGGCGCCTCTGGATGGGGCTCCTCTGGAGCTGCTGTGGGACTGCGGCGCTGCTGCTGGCAAGCTTGGCCAGGCTGGGGGAGACCCTGAGGGGCTGAGGCACTGCTAAGCCCTGAGCAATTGGCTGTCAGAGGCCATAATCAGCCCCCTGGCAGCCGCCTTGATCCTGACAGCCGGCTGCTCTGGCGCTTCCAGGTCGGTGGCTAGTGGGAGGGATCCCCTGGAATCAGGCGTGGAACCCTGGTCCTGGCCTTTCAGGGCTGTGAGGCCAGCTGTTGTGGGGCTGGGCATGTGCCCTCCCTGTGCTCCAGACTGCAGCCTCCCACCCCTCAGCCTTAGGCATTGAGCTCCACTGCCTGATTGCCAAGTCTTGTTCCTGTTGCTCTGGGGGAGGCCGAGCTCTGTGGCTTTAGGCCCCATTGAGCCAGAAGAGCAGCAGCTTTGAGCCCACAGGGGCCACAGAAAGGCCCTCTTGGACCACGGGCATTCCTGTCCTTCCCAAGGCAGGGACACATGAGAGTGCAGCGGGCACCTTCAGGGTGCCACGCTGGCTTTGCACTGGGCCACCTCCCTGTGCTGTGCACGGCTGGCTCTTTGCTTTGCTGCTCTTGGCCTTGTGTCGTCGTACTCCTTTGGCTGCCTGCAGCCAGGGGCAGCCCTATCAGGAGGCTGAAAGGCCCCATCTCCAACATCTCAAGGGGGAAATGGAGCTCTCCCGGCCCTCAGCCCACGCTGTAAGCAGAGCAGAGCCTTTTCCCCAGCCCCGATGGCTTTCTGCCTGCTTCTGGCCCCTGGCCACCATGATCCACTGCACTCGCTCTGAGTCACCTACAGCATGCCTGATGTCTCTTGATTTGCTGACCCTGGGATGTGAGGCTCACTGAGGGAAAGGTGGCTGTCCCAATGCTGAGGGCACACGTGGCTCACTGAGCAGACTTGAGGCTTCCCCAGCAGCTTGCAGGTGCTTTATGTGTCATGTTACAGTGCTTGTGCTCCTGCCTCTTCCTGTCCCTCTTCTCACTCTCACCCAACCTGCACCCTCTGACCTACCTTCATTAAACCCTGTTGCATCAGACACGGTGTCAAGAGCCCTCCTTCGGCTGCCGGTCGAGCGCACGTTACACCCTCCGGGCCTGGGAGCAAGGTGGGCTGGGAGAGCTGGTCTCTCAGACCAAGAGGGAACGGCTCTCCACAGCACCTGCCCATGGACCTTCCCCACACCAAATAAAATCATCTCCAAGTTTAACTAGTGAGCTAGTAAGGTAGAACTCATTCATTGCCTGGAAATCTGGCACTAGTCTCTAAGTTCCATTAGGTTTCTTTATTGCTAATCTAGCAGTATTAAATTTTGACTCCCATTCTTCCAATAGTCCTGATGTCAGGAATTTATTGGTTGTTGGCTCTATTCCTTTCCTAGCTTCTAATCTTCAAGGGTATTGCTTTCTGACTACTGCCCTAACTCTTGTCTGTAGCTCAATTTTCATAGGGTCTGCTCGTTTGGATTTTCCTGGGCTATGAGTATCCCATACTCTTGGGTACACCTGATTCTATACTTGCTCTAAATAGTTCTTCTTGCTTGTTGCTCTTGTGTCAATTGTCAGTCCTACTGCTAAAACTGCTCATTTGTCTTCAGGTACCTTCCATTTAAGTTTTCTTTTTCTAAACAGAACTGTTGCTTCCAAATTTTCAAGCAAATCCCTGCCTAGGACAGATTTGGCTTAGTTGGGTAAATAAAGAAACTGATGTATTCCCAGTGTCTTCTTGATTTTACATTGAAGTGGTTTCAGGAAGAAAACTTTTTCTGGCTGGCCTATAGTGGCTCTTATTGCTTGAGATAGTTTTCACTTTTGGGTATCAGCGCTTGATTCAAGAGTGAAAATGTGTCTCAAAAATTTCTTAAAAATTCAACTTCTTCATCATTCTTTAGCTGTATTTTAACAGGTGGCCTGCAAGGGTAAGAATTGCCAGTCTTGGTCATTTCTGATCATCTAGAGTGGCTGCAAGAGTTTTGTGTACTTTGTCTGCTAACTCTGGGCACTGGAGTTATTTCCAGTGTCCTGATTTCTTACAAGATCAAGATGCACATTGATTTGGCCCCAGCTTGGTCTGTGGCTGCTTTGAACCTCCTCTGCCTCTGATATTGTTGCTCCTGCCTCTGCTTCATCCAGAGGCATCCCACGTCCTCTCCCTGGTGCCGATCCAGAGCTGCCACCATGGCTGCAGGGAGCTCTTTACCTTTTTCTCTCTCTTGATTATCATCCACTTTCTATGCTTTTCTCTTTCATGCCTTTAAGTCTCTCTTTACAGGCTCTTTCAGCTTCTCAAGTTTCTGCCTGACATCTGGGCTAGATTGCCCTGACATCAGGGAAACCCACTGCTGCTTTGCCATATGCAACCAGGGATCCAGGGCTGTGCCTTTATGTGCAGCTGCTCAGAGCCTGTCCACAAAGTCAGTGGGTGACTCGTGCTGTCCCTGTGTAACGTTATCTCTTACTGACCAAGTCATTGCTTTTGGAAGGGCATTTTTTAATTCCACTATGACTAGTTCCTGGTATCTGGTTAACATTGCACAGCTGCCTGCATCGTTCGCGTCCCACAAAGGGCTTACAATAGGACACAGCTGGTCCACTGTACCTTGTAAGGCTCCACTAGCAATTTGTCCCTGCACACGTGCTCTGGCTACCTTGATCACCAACTCTTCTGCTGGTTTTGTTAGCTCTGTCAACATGAAATCAGTATCACCTCACTCTGGCTCTTGACTCTTGACTATGAACTCCAGTCTTTTTGCTACTTTGCTAGGGTTTTCTCTATCCATTGTAACTTTTTCCCACCAGCTGTTCAGGTCACTAGTAGAAAAGCAGATGTTCACCCTCATGGCTTCTCCCGGGGGACTCAAGACTTGCCTTAAGGGGGTGACTAAAGGCAAAGCTTTCTTGGTTTTATTCCTTGGGTTGCTTGTCACTGGGGGTCTCTGAAATTGTCCCCTCACCTGGGGACAATTATTCATCTCATCCTCACTGCCATTTGGCTTTCATTCAGGGGCCGGAGTGGTTGCCTGAGGGGGAGTGTACCTGAGCTGGCCTGGACTAACTCGGCTCTAAGTCTTGGACACCTAGAACACAATCTTCCTGGTGCATTGGAGCCAATTTCAAACATCTCTGCCCTATGCTGAATGCTTTCTTTTCTGCCTCTTATCTGTTTCCAAAGTTAGGACTAAAGGTCCTGTGGGGCCAAATCAAAGCCACATTCTTTCTGACACTCAGGTTTATTCTTCAGGGTGAAAAACATGTCTGCATATATCACAGGATCTCATTTTTCTTCTTGTCTTAAAAGTAACATCAACTGTAACAGTGTATCATAAAGTTCCATTAGGGGGTGACTTCTCACCACTTTCTAATGGATACCAAGCCTACCACTGGGAAGAGTATTTCATCCGATTACCTTTCCTTGAAAAATTACCCTCTGGAATTCCTCCCAAATCTTTCTCATCTGCTAAATTACATTCTAGTGGACTCTTTCTAATACCGTCTTTACATCTTGTGTTATTCATTCTTCATGCTATCTAAATTTCCAAACTTATCAGGATGTATTAGTACTTCTATTTTCCTTCTCTTTATCCCCTGTAGACTACACTTAACCCACACGGGCTGTCTCTGAGTCACCCTGCACCAATATTCTTTTTTATATTCCTAACAAGCAGTGAAAACAAAAGGATTCCACATGTTATAAACATGTTTATCATGCTGATAAAATTGAAACAGTAATCAATATTGATACAGTAATTAATATTATTAAATAATAAAGAAGTTTGAGTTTAATGCCAAAAAGGAAAGGGATGGGAGGGGTTTCATCCCCCTCTCCCTGCTGATGTTCAAGTACAGGAGGAAAAAGCAAATGTTAACAGTTACTAAAAATTAACAACAAGAAGGGAAAATCTGGTTGGGTCCCAGGAAAATTCCAGCTATAATAGATTTATTGCTTTGATGCTTAAATGCAGTAATATGTTAGTTTTGGCTTACATTGTACTGGCTTGGTGCACATGTGTAACCCAAAGGTGAATTAAAGAACATAGGGGAAGATTAGAGGCCTTCATCAGTGACGATGTCCAAAGACTTGTGTGACCACCAAAACAAGTGGTGGTGCATGCACGGTAAAGGTGGTGATGAGGGCGAAGGTAGAAGTGTGATGAATCGAAAATGGGAGGAGGTGGCATTGACACATGGCATATAGGGGGGAATCCTCACTTGGCAAGATTGTACGTGAGGTGGCAAGAGTCCAAGAGCCCTGCACTCCGTACCCCGTGGTTATCTTTTTCTTATGCACTATTATTAGAACCGAATTATCCCTTATTTTTAATCAAATTATATTGTTAATATTTCAAGTCAGTCCAATTTTATATATTTTCTAAGCTATTCAATTAAAACTGCTGCTACTTCTAATATTGTTTGGTTTTTTGATGATGGGATAATTGGGCAAACATAACAATATGGAAAAACACACCTGGGAGCCTCTCTCATGGCTGCTTACCACACAGCTCATCTTTGAGATGGGTGCTTCACCTTTTATACCTCTGGGGGTTGCATCAGCCAACCCTGGCCCCTCCCAAAGTCTGTCAGTCAATTCTTCTTTGCCGTTTATTGGTGGAGATTGCTTTCCTGCAACTTGATTGTTGCGTCAGGTATTGTCATGCTGTGCCCTCCAGTAGCAAGGAGCTTTTCCATTCTCAACTGCCCTGTAGGAGGGGCACACGTACACGCCTTCCTTTTACCTGTTCTAAATAACCCAGGCTGTCCGGTAGTGACAATACAGAGGATGGGGAAAGGGGACTGTGAGGAGAACAGAGGGCATCTAAACAATAAACTACAATATCATAACTATACATCAATAAAGCTTCTCTTAATATTCACACAATATCAATTCCTTAACTGTGAGAGACAATAATCTCATTTTTCATCTATGAAATTTTTATTTTTATTTTTCATATTAAAGGACTGTTATTCCTACTCCCATATCTTTACCTGAGAGCCCCTTAATTCCAAAATTTTAATAATTCAGAGGGAAGGGGCTTATATTTTCCATTTCCAGAGAAGCTCCTTCCTTCCTTTACAGACACCTGTCTTTCAAACCAAGACAGAGCCCCAAAAATCCTGCAAATCCCACAAAGATCTGTGCAACAACCTGACTGGGACCCTCCTTCCTGAGCCAATAGGGCAGACCTGAACAAACAAAAACCATTTCTCCTGGTTTAATGAAAAGGTGCGTTTTGGGTCCCATAAGAGGAACAGAGATGCTGTGCCCCCTGGTACTGGGGGAAGGAATGGGGAGCTTCTGGGGGTACTGGGAGCACTGGGAGCACTGGGACGGGGAGCTCTGGGCAGCCCCATATGGGACCCCACACTCGTGGCCACCCCCCCATGGCACGGTGGGCACCCACGGGAGCTGGGGGGTGGACACACAGTGGGAGGTGCCCTCAGGCAGGGACCTCCAGTGCCCCCTTGTTGGAATCCATAAAGTTAGAGGGTTTTTAGGAAATGGTTAAAAAAGTATAGGCCTCAGACTGAAGTTTTGTTAGCATTGCAAATACAGCAGAAAAGTTTCCCAAGCAGTAGAGCATACGCGACAAATAACAATACGCCTCTGTAGAATTGGCTTAAGGATGGCAACAAGGTTATTTAATGTATATCTTTAGAAGGTTAGCATGAATAGAACTCTGTTCTTTGTCTCTTATGAACCAGTCTTTGTTTTAACTACCATTACATGTGTTTAATAAGATTGGATAGAATGCTTGTCAATATGTGTTGTTCTATGTATGATTGGTTGAAATCTAGACTGAGATGGTTTTATGTCATTCTGTAATACCCCACCTTCCTTGACATTCCCTGTGGATCAGCGAGATGTTAACATCCTGACTCCATTGTCTAACAATGTCCTGAGACTGATGTGCTGAAAAAATTAAAACAAAGCTCTTCACTGGTCTGGTTTGTCCAGTGTTGTCCATATCTGGACGTTTTGCCGCGGCAAGTGGGTTCCTTTTTTAAAACATGGGTTCCTGACACAATTGGACATATATTTCCCATATATACCTGAACCCCGCACCCCCTGGGCCCCCAGTGTCACAGCATGTTCTCGTAGATGTCACTGGGGTCCTGCTGTTGCCTGTGGGGTCCTGGCAGCTCTGCATTGGTCACCTGGGGGGTTGTGGCACAGGGGGGCACTGCAAGAGACACCGGGTGGGGGAACTTGGATGGGAGGTGACACTCCTAGGGTGACATGTCCCTGTCCCCCCACCTGTACTCACCCCCTGCCTTCTTGTTTCGCACGATCTGGCTGTACAGCACCTCCCCTGCCTCTGGAGGGGCTGAGGGCACTGGGGGGCCCTGCAAGGATAAGGGGGTGTCTGTGGGGGTGTAGGGGGTCACAATGAACATAAAATGGGGGTTCAGGCCTGGAGCCTCCCACTCATCTTTCCTGCTGTTTCCTGAGGGCTGCAAGGGAAAGGGGGGAGGGGTGACTGTGGAGTCCTCAGGGCCCCTGACACCCTTGAGATCTCTGACTGCCCCTGGGAGCCTCGTGCATCCCTGAAGCCCCTAATGAGCCTTGAATCACCCACTGAATCCACTGAGACCCCAAACTCCTCCAAACCCCTGACAGAACCCCCAATGTCCCTGCACGACCCTGCAGGACCTCCCCAAAACCCCCAGGACCCCCAGGTGAGATCTCAGGGGATTCAGCTTCACCCAAGTCAGGAGCTGTTGGTGCTGCCCTCTGGACCTCAAACTCTGTGGGGGTTTCACCCCAATCCCTGGGACCCCCATTCCCCCTCATTGTCACCCACCCAGGTGGTGCCACCAGTGCCAGCCCCTGATGACAGCCAGGAGCAAAAGTAGGAACAGGAGGGACCCGCCGACCCCTGCGGCCACTGCCGGGGACAGAGAGAGACACATCAGGGTCACCCAGAACCCCGGGGGTCCTGCACCCCTCATGTGACCCCAAGTGACCCTACCTGTGCCCTGTTCCTGTGTTGTCACCTCCAGGGCCAGCTCAGGGCTGAGTGCCTGGTGCCCGTCCAGCTGGTTGGTGGCCATGCACTGGTAGGTGCCCGAATGTCCCACATCGACAGCCCTGAGCTCCAGGAGGGGACCTTGGGCCACCTCCTGCCCATTGTGCAGCCAGGTGAAGGTGACAGGGGCTGAGCCCACCTGCACCGAGCAGCGCAGGGTCACGGGGTCACCTGCACACACCCGGTGTGACAGGGGACTGAGGGTGATGGTGGCATTGGCCACAGGCACTGTGGGGAGACAAACAGGGCTGGCACCTGGTGAGGTGGATGGGGGTGCCATGGTGGGGTCACCCCCAGTCTGAGGGTCCTGCTCACAAAGGACAGTGACACTCTCAGCCATGCTGTCCCCGCACTGGCAGTGGCTGCTGCCCTTGTCCCCAGTGTGGCGCAGCTCCAGGCGGGGCCAGTGCCAAGCGGTGCCCCTGAGCCGTCCCGGGCACCAGGAAATGGACAGACGACCTCTCCCTGTGGCCACCGTGCAGCTCAGCACAAGGCTGCGCTGACAGGGACACCCTCGAGGGCAGAACCCCTGCGGGAGGGGGTGACACCAGGGGACATTGAGGGACTTGGGGGGAGGTCAGGGAGGGGCAGGGAGAGACCAGTGAGGGAAAGGAGGTGCAGAGTTGGGGTGGGGGGGGGGGGGCTTGGATAGGTACCGCAAGGAAGGATGGGGGGTTTAATGAGGGAACACATGGAGCGGGAGATGGGAGGACACCAGTGCGGATATGGAGACCCAGAGAGGGTATTGTGGGACTTGGAGACTGCGGGGAAACAGCAGAGAGGGGTGGGGTTGACTCAGAGATGGGTGAATGAACCCAGTGAGGGATGGGGGGAACGGGGCAGTAATGGAGGTACCCAGGCAGGGGACCCAAGGAGGCCGTGGGGGCTCCCCGTGCCCATCTCCGCACTCACTGGGCACCATGACACGGAGCAGGGTACTGCTCTTCTGCATGGCCCCTCACTCGGAGCGCACCTCGCAGCTGTAATTCCCTGAGTGGGAGACCCCCATGGTGGGCACCAACAGCTGCAGGGACCCCTGCGGGCCCCCCACCCCCTGCCCGTCCCGGTAGAACACGTGCAGGATGGGGGCTCAGGGCCGCAGGGGGCTGGGGGTGCTGAGGCAGCTGAGAGTCAGGGGGGAGCCCTCGGTGGGCTCGGAGGGACCGTCCAGCACTGGCACCGTGAAAAGCTCTGGAAAGGAGAGGGGAGGGAGATTTGTGAGCCCGAGTCACTAGGGAGGGGCTGTGGGGGGGTTGGAGTGGCAGTTGTGGAGTGCTCACCATGCACTGTAACTGTCACTGATTCCGACTTCTCCCATCCCCAGGATACCCTGGATTTCAGCATGCTCCCACAACTGTAGCGGCCGCTGTGTTGCAGCTGCAGAGCGGACAGGGACAGCTTGGTCCCATCACAAGAGAGCTCCTGCAGTTTCTTCTCCTTGTGGTAGAAGGACACTGAGCTGACCGGGTTGTCCCGGCAGCGCCGGCAGCACAGTGTCACCGTGTCCCCCTCCAGCAGCGCCTGTGCCGGCACCTGCAGCACCAATGGGACTGTGGGACACAGGGGTCCTGTTACTCCGCGGGGACCTGGCCGGTCCCAATGCCATCACAACCCCCATATTGGCTCACACACAGCATGCCAGGGATCCCCAAATCCACAAACAGGGTCTGCCAGCACTGGGATGCTCTGGGATGTCCCCAGAGCAGGGGACAGGCTCTGGTCACACAGGAGGTGACCCCTGGAGCGGAGCCCACCCAGAGCCCCGGGGTCACTGCTGGTGCCAGGATGGGGACACCCAAACCCCCCTCACCATCTAAGACTCTCACAGGAGAGCTGAGCCCACTGCTGGGTCTCTCACACGTGCAGATGCCACTCTTGGTGACAGTGAGTTTGTTGTGTCCCTCCTGCCTCCAGTGCTACCCATCCTTGTACGAGGTGGTTACACCAATGGTCCCCAAGCCCTGGCAGGTCAGTGTCACCCGGTCCCACAGTACCGCTGGCCTCCAGGGGGGCTCCGCCAGGAGCTAGGTGGTCTGGGCACCTGTGGGTGACATGGGACACCAGCCTGTCAGGGCCAGCGTGAGGCTGGGGACAGCAGGGTGGGGCCATGGCATCCTCTGAGGACTCACCAGCAAGGCTGAGGGTCTGGGCTGGAAGGGAGAAGGGGCAGGGCTCAGTGAGTGTGGCACCATGGGGACAGTTGTGCACAGGGGAATGGGTCATAGGGGCTGCCCCTGAACTGTCCCCCTGGGGACATTTGTGTGGCAAAGATGTCTCAATGGGGACACTGTGCTAGCACAGGTCTCCCCTGCCAGCCCCATGGCCTCTGTCTCCATGGCCCATCCACATTGTGCTTGTCTTCTTCTCCCTGTCCCTGCATCCCTGCATCCCTGTGTCCCTGTCGCCACAGCTGCCCCAGCCCCAGGATGCCTCTCCCCACATTCCTATCCCTCCAGCCCTGTTCACCCTCTCCTGTCCCCACGGCCACCCCATGACCCTGCTCACCTCATGCTCTGGCTCTGCTGCCATTGGGAACCTCAGGGAACCCTACAGCCCCCCTCTGCCCCCTCCCCACCACTCTCTGCCTCACCAGCGCCCATCACCGGGGTACTATCAGCCTGGCTCATGCCCGGGGCACTCACCCCACAGGAGCAGCGCCACCTTCCCATCCATCGGTGTCCCCAGCCATGTGCACTGGCTGTCACTCACTGCTGTGGCCACCACTCCCCTGGCTGGCGGCTCTTTGGATGAAGGGGAAGGAAGCGAGGTCACATCTTGTCCCCACGTGTAGGTGGCACCTGGTGGGGGCAGGGTGGCCACAAGCTGGGGACAGGCTGTGGGCAGGATGGGGACATGCTGGGGACAAGGCTGTCTCTGGGTCAGGGGGACATGGGCTTCCCAGGAGCAGGGGGGCTCTGGGGGTTTGGGGAGCCAGGGATGGGTGTCCAGGGGAATGGGGGATCTATTACCGCACCTGAGTGGGTCGCAGCTGGTGAGAGAGAGACGGTGAATCTTGTATCTTGATCAGAAGGCTTGATTTATTAAGATATTATATATAATACATTATGACTATACTAATATAATATAGAGAGAGGTTTGCAGAGCAGCTAGGCTAGCTAAGAATAGATAGAAAGAATCTATAACAAAGTTGTGGCCAAGGACTCAGTCCCCTAGCTTGCACTGGTGATTGGCCCTTAATTATAAACATAGGAAATAAGCCAATCAAGGTGTCCCTGTTGCATTCCACAGCAGCTGATAATAATTGTTTACCTTGTCTTCTGGAGCCTCTGGCCTCCCGAAGACACAGAAATCCGAAAGAAAGGATTTCTGTGGAGAAATGTCTGCGACAGGGATCCAGAGAATGGGAGGTGCCAGGAATGGGGTCCATGGGGAATTGGGGTCCTGAGGAGGGAGAGTCACAGGGGATGGGGGTGCCATGGGAATGGGGGTCCCCAGGGCTATGGGGACTCAGGGATGTGAGTCCCAGGGTGAGGGATATGGTGTCATGGTTTTGGTTTGCTAATTTGAGATATTTTGGTTAATGTAATAATTAGTGTGGTGGGTTTAGTGTTGGTTTATTATTAGTGCATTTATCAGAATGTATTTATTTCTTTTTTGTTTTGAGATGAGACTAGGAGAAAGGTAAAGTACATTTAAAACTTTTAAAGGGTATATAAGAAAATTTTTTAATTGTAATAAATTTTAATAGTAATAAATCCCTCATCAGAGGATTTTTGTGCCAGGGATGGGGTGCAGGGGGAATGGAGAATTAAGGTCCCGGGGGAATGGGGATTTCAGGGGATGGAATGAATGGGAGAGGGTTCCTTGGGAATGGGGTCCTGGGCCATGGAGATCCTGGGCAATGGCAGCCCCAGGATGGGGGTCCCAGGGAAGGGGAGACAGAAGGAATGGGGGTCCCATGGTCAGCTTCCCAGGGGAATGAGTTTGCCTGGGATGGACAGTGACGGGATGTGCATGTGGGTCACAGCTCCTTCCCTGGCTGCCTCAGATTTTGGGGTGACCCAGGGGCTGGCGCTGCCTGCTGGGTTGCCCGTGATTTGGGGGGGCAACAAGAGGGGATTCAGAGGTGCTCTGGGTCTGTGCCACCCCAACCCCCAGGGGCATTTTCCGTTGTTCATTTCCATTTCCTTTCTTTGATACCTTGTCACAGTGGTCACAAGAGTTGCAGGATGAAGAGAGAGACAAGAATGTTGACCTCATGTTCAGAAGGCTTGATTTATTATGTTATGATATATATATTACATTATAACTATACTAAAAAGAAATATAGAGAAAGTTCTCAGAAGGCTAGCTAAGCTAAGAATAGAAAAGAACAAATAACAAAGGAGGTCTCTCTGACTCTGTCCCAGAGAGAGCTCGGTCCTTGATTGGCCATTAACTATACACATCCAACATGGGCCAATCACAGGTGCACCTGTTGCATTCCACAGCAGCAGATAACCATTGTTTACATTCTTTCTCTGGGGCCTTAGCTTCCCAGGAGGAAAAATCCTAAAGAAGGATTTTTATGAAAAGATGTTAGTGACAATACCTCAAATTCCCAACCTCCCAGTTCATGCCTTGGTGATCCTGGGGAGCTCCTGAGCAGGGAACATGTTGGGGGAAGCCCAGGGTGGGGGAAGCAGGGGTGAGGGGTCTGCAGGGAGGGCTGGGGAGGCTGTGGGGGATGGGGGTGTCCAGCTGTGCCCCCCCAACACTTTCCTGCACAGAAGGAAGAGGCCGTTTGTGCTGAGTGTCACGGGGGAGGGCAGATTCTGTCCTGGGAGGGCACATCCAGAGGGCTCCTGTCCTGAGGGCCTCCTGTCCCATGGGGGACAAATGCTGGACAAGGGGCTCCTGCCCTGGGGCATGGCAGCTCCTGGTGTTTCCAGACTTCTCCATTCTTGCTCATCCCCTGCAGGATCTGAGCCAGCAAGAGCAGCTGGGGAATGGAGCCCTGGGCAGGAAGGAGCTCCCAAACTCCTGCTCTGTGAGGCCAGTGGCCATCCAAGGGTGGGGCCCAGCCATGGCCCAGCCCCACTGCACAGGGATGGCCATTGCCCAGCCCTGCTCTGGCCAGCCCCAGGTGGCAGCCAGCACCTGAGGGTCTTCCCTGCCCCCTTGGCTTTGATTCTGGCAGCTTTAGAGCTGCTGCAGAGGTGAGAATTCTGTGGGTGGAAAAAGGCCTGCCTGTGGTTTGCTCAGCCCTGCAAGAAGCAGAAAACCCAAAGGGAGCCCAGGCAGTGGCTCTGTGAGGGCCTTTGATGGTTTTCAGAGCAGGGCTGGCTGGAAACTGCTCCTGCAGGGGCAGTTGAGAGGGAGCCAGTCCAGAAATGCAATTGATCACTTTGTCCCTCTCACCAAGTGTTGTAAATACATATTATATTACTGGATTTTCACAAATGTTAAAATGGAACTTATATATGTAATGTTAAAGTAACTTTGTTACAAAGATATAGTTTTTATTTCTGTTGTTAATCAAGCTTTGTGAAATAGCTGATATAAGGATGCTTCTGTTAAAATGTCTGATTGGATGGGATAACATCTGATGAACACAGGATGAGGACATCTGCTACAGATATGCCAACTATCAGCACTCATTGCCGGAAGAGAGTGTGGACCCAGGCCCAGAAATGATGATGATGATAAAAAACGGCTAAAAGCACAACCAAGGAATAATGCTCTAAAAAGGCGGATCCAAGGAGGAGCCATGCTAAACAATTCTTGGAATGTAAATTAGTTTGGGGAATAAGTTTTCTATGCATAAGTGTCTATGAATATGCAAGAGGCTGATTTAAGGGAAAAGGTATTTAAGAGGTATTCCTGAAGAGAAGTGTGCTCTTGGCTGAGTGCCAAGATGCACCCACCTATAACAACCTTTGCTCTATGGTCCTTGTCTCCTATTGTCCTTTTTTAAACTTCTAAAATTTTCACAGGAGTGAGAACGTGTTTTTCACATACGGCAAAGATGAGAATTCTGTGGGGGAAAAAGGCCTGGCTGTGGTTTGACTCAGCCCTGCAAGAAGCACAAAACTCAAAGGGAGCCCAAGCAGTGGCTCTGAGGCGGCCTTTGGTGGTTTTCAGAGCAGGACTGACTGGAAACTCCCCCTAAAAAAGCAGCTATGGGGGAACCAGTCCAGAAATGCAGCAATTGATCACTTTGTCCTTCTAGGCAAGGGACTGGGAGAGCCCCAAAAATCCTGCAAAGACAATAACAATCTGCTCAACAATCTGATCAGGACCCTCCTCCTCCTTCCTGTCTCAAACCTGTAGCCCTTTAGAACATCCCAGAAAGTATTTTTGGGTTCTGGCTCAGTTGTGAGACAAGAGAGAAAAGGATGGAAATGTTGAGCAGGGGCTCTACTCCACGGCCGTGGTGGGGCTGTGGGCAGGGACCCTGTCTCTATTCCAGCTGTCCCCAAAGCTGCACCTTCCCTGCCCTCCTCACCTGCACAGGGCACAGGGAATAGACAGGGCTCTGCCCCACATCTGCTGCACCCCTTCCAGGGTACCCCTCCACTTCCCGGAGCTGTGGGGCCCTTACCCTGGCAATGCTCGGTCCCGACACATCGCGACAGTGGCTTTGGACACGCTGCCACAGTCGGTTTGGACACCCCATGACCGTCCTGGCACTCGCAGCGCGATGGCAGCTGGGCCCCTTCCCGGTGCTCCGGGACCACCATTGCGGTCCCTCCTTTCCGCAGACCCCACCGCAGGGTCTCTGCTCCCCCCTGTCCCGGGGTCTCCCCTCCTCTGTTTTGCTCCCTCCATGCTCAGGGCTCCCCAGTGGGGTCCCGGTCCCTCCATCCCGGCCCATCCCACCCGCTGCCCCCCGGCCCCTCTGGCCGCACCCCCCGACAGCCCCGGGGCCGGCACCGGCAGAGGCGGCCGAGCTCCTGCAGGATGAGACGTTCCTGGGGGAGTGCCGGCTGAGCGGGGCCCGGCTCCCTCACGCCATCCTTGCCCACAGCAATCGGGTTCCACCAGCCCCGGGCTGCTCCTTCGGGATGTGCAAACCGCTCCCGGAGCCCTGCCCTTTGTCGGGAACGAGCCCGGGAGTATCCGAACCATCCCCAAGTCCTGGGCTGGGACCTCCTGTGAGGCTTTGCCCGAGCCCTGAGGGGTTTGGGAGCTCGATGGGTGTCACTGCTCTGTCCAAAAAATGTGGGAGTACCAGGAATGGCAAGGGGTGCCCCAACATGTCCCTTCCCTGTGGGCCTCACCTAAGCACCCTGGGGAATTCCTGGCGCTCCTGCTCCACCTGCATGGCCAGGCACTGCTCCCACGGGCCACCTCATCCAGCCGCTCCCGCCTCAGCAACAGAATCCCAAAATCCCTGGGAGAGGCAGCGGAGCTCTCTGTTTGTGCACAGGGATGCTTTAGGAGCATGGCTAAACTACAGGAATCCCGTCTCTAATTACAACAACTCCAGAAGGGTCTGCAGCTCCCAGAGCAGAACAGGGGCATTGACCAACACAGATCCAAGTTTGCCCCATTTTGTCGTCCCAAGGCACTGCTCCCAGCCTGGGCTGTCCCTGTGCTCCAGCTGCAGTTGCAGAGCCCTCGGGGCTGTGGCTGTGCTCTGCTTCTCCTCCTCCTCACGCTGGGGCTACTGTGTGGGGATCAGCAGTGGCCAAGGAGGAGCAGGAACTCCAAACGTGCTCTGAAGGCCCTGGAAAAGCTCTGGCAGAGTCAGTACTGAGCACCAGCTTTCCTCAGGTGCTCAGTGCTGACAATCCCAAGGCAATTCAACATTCCCAGAGCTGCTCTGCCAGGGCGGGAAAAGGAAAAAGGAGTGAAAGGCTGAGGGTTTGCAGGAATTGTGGCACAAAGCCACCAGAGGTGCTACTGTGGACTCGAGACCTGCCTAGTGTCAGGTGGTGCCTTCCTTCCATTCGGGATCATGGAGAGCAGTCACGGGTGTTGCACAGGGCGTGTGCCTGGCCCTGGGACACTGCTATGCTGCCAGTGGGCACTGGGATCCAACCTGCTGCCTTGGTGGCTTCTGCCCGCTGCCGGTGGTGGTGCCGGGAGCGATTGGTGCCCGTGAGTTTGCAAAAGGAGCGATTTCCCCTCCTCCCTCCCGTCCGAGGCTGCCATGGCCCCTGAGGGGATGGAGCTGGAGCGGGGCGCCCCCTGCTGGCCGGGAGTGCTCCCTGCAGCGCCCCCTGCTGGCCGCGGTTATAACTGCCACAAAAAGCAACAACGCTGAGCAGGAGGGAAAGTTCTGGGTTTGTGTTGTTTGTTCTGTTCTGGTATAAAAATTTCCCAGTAAAGAGCTGCTATTCCTTTTCCTACACTTTGGCCCGGAAGCTACATAGTTTTTCAAATTTAAAAAATTTTAGGCATGGGTCTTCTTTCCATTCCGGGAACTTTTCCCACTTTCCTTGGCAGATATTTCTCATTTAAATGTGTTGCCAACTCCTGGGTTCCAGCGTGGATGGGACAGACACCCTAAGAGGAGACACAGTCAGGGACTTGGCCACCTCTGCCTTTTAAGCCAGTTGTGTCACCAAGAGCCCTTGCCCCAGCTGGCACTTCTGGTCACCTGGCTACTCAGGAGCTGGCTTTGGCAGAGCATCACACCATCCCCAGTGTGCCATGGCTGACAGACTGATGGACAGATGGGGTCCTGTCTCACCAAAAGCAAGGCCTGACCCACGCCTGCCACACACAGGTGTTCCAAAATGTCTCCAGATATCAAACTTTTCCTGTCTCTGACACCTGTCCCTGTGCCATGGCCTGATCCCGACATCCCTGGAAAAGGGGGATGCTCTGGAACCCCCACAGGGCCATTGGGACATCCTAGTGTGGGGAATATGGCAGAGGAGGGGTTTGGAACAGGGGAGCAGAGAATCCAGAGGCTCCTGAAGGCCACTTGGACCATGAGAGCAAGGAAGATTCAGTGCCCTGCAAGGTTCGTCTGGTGGAGGAAATGTGCTGGGGAAAATATCTAGAATTTGTTCCTTTTTGGTGGATATCCCTGGAAACTGTTCCTTTTGTGACAATTTAGACTCTGAACAGTGTTGCTGTTGGTTTTATTCTGTCTTGTTGCTGTTTCAGGAAATTGTTCTTCTCTCAGCCCTTTGGAATATTTGTGCCTCCACGGGGAAGGAGAGGCGCAGTTTTTAGTGGCAGCACACACATGCGTTGGTGCCCATGGGTGGGGACCCCCAGTGCCCCCCAGTTCCTCCCAGTGTCACAGCACATTCCCGTAGATGTCACCGGGTTCCCCTGGGGTCTGACAGCTCCCGTAGGTCACCCGGGGATCCTGGAGGGTGGTGGCACGGGGGGACGCTGTGAGAGACACGGGCAGTGGGATCTGGGTGGGGTGACACTCGTGGGTGACGTGTCCCTCTGCGTGTGTTCCCCCCCCCCCCCGTACTCACCCCCTGCTCTCTTGGTGACCACGACGTGGGTGTACAGCACCTCCCCCTCCTCTGGGGGGGCCGGAGGATCCAGGGGGGCCCTGAGGGAATAAAGGGAATGTGGGGGAGGGGATGAGAGGGCTTGGGGGTTGGGGTAAAAGGGGAGTGTGTGGTTTGAGCCTCCCACTCACATTTCCTGGTGTTTCCTGGCAGCTGCAGAAGAAAGAGGGGAGGGGTGACTGTGGGGTCCCAGGGCCCTGACCCATCTCAGTCTGAGATTTCCCAGCCAACTCACCTATTAACGTGGTGGGTTTCAGTGCTGGCCAAACACCAGAGCACCCACTCGAATATACTTACTCATTTGCTGCAGTGAGATAGGACAAGGAGGAAGGCAAAGCAGGCTCAAAACTTAAAAAGGATATAAAGAAAGCTTTATTAACAGTAACTAAAAGAAAGAGTAATGAGAATCAGAATAAAACTTTTAGAACACTTCTCCTCCCCCCACAACCTTTTCTTTCCAACTCCCAATGCACAGAAACAATTCAGTCTGTTTAGCACTTCTAGAATAGTCTTTCTACAATTCACTTAGAGAGAGAAGGCCCTCTTGTTCACTGGAAACTGCTCCACCAAAAAACAGTTCTCTCATGGCTTCTAATTTTCACGAATAGCAGCCACCCCAGAAATCGGCAATTGTGAAGTCCCTCCCATCTTTTCCACAGCTTTTCCCACAGCTGGGTTTATGGACCATGTCAAGTTATGGGGTACTATTTTAAGGATGAGCTGTTCAAGAGCAAAGGTTCTCTTTATCTGAGATCATCTTCATCTCTGGGAACAGAGGTCTTCTTCTGTCCAGTGTGGCTGGACAGTGCTCAGGCAGAAAGGGCCCTGGGGTGCTGGTGACAGCCGGTTGAACGTGAGCCAGCAGTGTTTCTGGGCCCTCAGCTTAGGAAGGACGTTGGGATGCTGGAGCACATCCAGAGGAGGGCAGCAAGGCTGGTGAGGGGTTTGGAACACAAGCCCTGTGAGGAATGTTTGAAGGAGCTGGGGCTGTTTAGCCTGGAGAAGAGGAGGCTTAGGGGTGACCTTATTGCTCTCTGCAGCTTCCTGCAGGGAGGTTGGAGCCAGGTGGGGTTGGTCTCTTCCGCAGGGCAGCACTAAGAGAACCAGAGGACACAGTCTCAAGAGACAGCAGGGAAGGGGTAGGTTGGATATTAGGAAAAAATTTTCACCAAAAGAATAATGAAGCACTGGAATGCTCTTCCCAGGGAGGTGGTAGAATCACCATCTCTGGATGTGTTAAAAAAAGCCTGGACATGGCACTCGGTGTCAGGGCATAGGTTGGACTCGATGATCTGAGAGGTCTCTTCCAGCCTCATTATTCTGTGATTCTGTGATTCTGTGATTCTGTGATTCTGTGATTCTGTGTGTGTCCATGGCAATATCACAGGTACTCTTGGGCCAAGTCTCTGAAGCTGCTTTTACTTAACTCAGCAGTGTCTGTCAGAAGGAGAGGACAGAAATGGGGTGAAGAACCTGCTAGAAGGAATTCTGGCTTCACTGATAATTCTGGCAAAGCTTTTATTGATTTTGGTGGACTGCAGTTATCCATGTCTTTAAGCCCATCTATTTGGTGATGTCTGAAGGGGGTTTGGGATATTTCATTGTATTTGTTTCTCCTATGTGCTCTGTAATGCCTTTTGATACATACACAGAAGATGCACAAAGATTTAAACTTTGGCTCCTGATCATATATAAACTCTTGTGATGTTTTTAAAAGATAAATACATTATCTACAGCAGTATTAATTAGATATTATATACTATTAATTGGATAATATTTGAGATTAAATTGTGGAACCTGTTTTAATAGAATCCAGAAACAACAAATGAATTGTTCTCAAAACTCTACAAAGAGGCTGAGCAGATCAAGCAGTGGAAACTGACTGTGGAATCAGAACTAAACCAGAAAGAAAGAAAACTCCAAGAGAATAGAAAGATTATTGAAGCACAGAAGAAAGCCATTCAAGAGCTGCAGGCCAGTATTGTATAGTGTACATTGAATAGATGAAGTTCAGTGCTTCCTGATTCAATATGACACTATTATTGATACAATTAAATATTAAAGACTGTTGCAGTTTGGTTTGTGCCTTGAGAAAATGATTATTTTGAGAAGTTGCAGGCACCTGTCCTGTGTGAGGGTGTGTATGAAGAATATACCTGTAAGTGTCTCATTTGCTGGCAAATTATTGTTCATTAATTATTGCATCTTTCATGAAAAAGAAAACAAGAAACGTGACTCAGCGTGTAATACAGATAAAACAGACTTCTGTCTACTGATGCCCCAAATGACTTTTTCATGAGGGATTTGAGAAGTCAAAGTGCATTTCTAATAAATTTTTCAGTAACAGTGTCTTTTTGCATTTGTTCCCTATGAAATTAGTTTGAAAATGAGAAACTCCATTTGAAACTGGAAGATGAGATATGTGAAAATAAAGATCTCTTGAAAGAGTGAGTAATAGCACCAAGTATATATTTTTGTGGTGAAAATAATCAGTTTCCATGTGGGCAGTTTTATGTAGCTGTTAAATTTTGAAGGTCATTTCCATTGTCACTCCTTAGGTGCACAAAGCACTGTGCACTCCTGTGCAAACATGATATTTTTCCCTCCCTTAGAGCTGCTGCTTCGAGGCATCTGTGTAATCTGCTCAAGGAAACCTGCACTCGCTTCACAGAGAAGACCAGTAAATGTAAATGATTTTTTAGTTTTTATTTGTCAGAGTCAATGGGCTTCTAGCTTGCTCTAAATTCACAAACAGACGAAAGAAGAAGAAATTTCTGGTGCTGTTCAGAGAAGTTCTCCAGTTGAGATCGACTGGATGCGGCTCTCAGAATGAGAAATGAATTTTAAGTGGCTCACAAAATTGGAAGTGAAGCCCCAGGTCTAACAGACTTGTGGTTTGTAGTGCTAAATGCAGAGGGCTTTTGAAGGCAGTGAAATTGTTTGCTGCAAGGTTGCCAGCCTGGGAGCTCTTTGGGTGCCCAAACAGTGCTCCAGGTTTGAGGCAGTGCCCACAGCCCCGACTGGCACTGGCAGCCACTGCAGAGCAGGGCAGGGTTCCTCAAGGCTGCTCAGCCCATCGAAGCTTTGCAGTCCCAGCCACACTCTGGGAATATATTCAGACGTAGGAAGTGACACTTCATGCCTGGTTTTAGGCAGTAGAATCTACTCTGAATTCCCAGCACTCTGGAACAAATTTCCAGAGCTGACATTTCCTGTTTTCAGTCATCGCACATTTATGGGGAAAAAAGGTCTTAACCCCAAGGTGTAATGAGTAACTGGAATTCTTCTCATGAAACTGAACAAGCCAAGACAGTTGGATAACTTAATGAAGTTTAAATTCTTGAGGTTTTTAAAAATATGTTCTTGATTGGAAATCCTACTTTATATGCAATTTAGAATTGGTATTATAATCATCAGAATTTTACTAACTTGATCCTGGATACTTAAGAAGTGTCTGTTTCTTTTTAGCCTTAATTCTAGAAACCCTTGTATATAGATGTACTGTTCTTTTTTGATAGCTGTTTCTGTTACTGTTCTCTTTTTAATTGTTTTCTTAGGAAAAAATAGTATCAATTACAAAAGTGAAAGGAAAGAAGGAAAATATGGACATGGAGTGTTGTTGCAATTTTATAATGACAACTCTGTGGTTATAGGTATCTACTGATAAGAAGAAATTCAGTGCTAAACCCTAGATTACAGTTTATAAATACTAACAGTTTTGATACATAATTATTAAACAGCATTAATACTATAATAATTAATATGGTCACATAAACTGATGCAGAATTACACTTTTCACAGAAAAAATATCTTAGGAAGGAAATTTAAAAGCTGAGCTTGCTTAATGTTTCATTGAAATAAACATTTTTCCTAGATTCTGTAACTTTTGGCAGCATGTTTCATAATGACTTATTAAATAAGAATTATTTATGTTTTGATAATTCAATTAGTTGATAATTCCTTTTAAATTTTTATTATTCCTTTTAAATTTTTATTATTCCTTAAATTAATTAATGTTCATTTTAAAATTTATTATGATGATTAAGTATAATCACTTGGACAGCTGGAATTCTTGTCCAAAAGAAAAAGTTTCTGATATGTTCTTGCTTTGATAGATGAACAGGAAAAGGAAGCAACAAAACAATTGTATGAGGAACTTTACAGCAACATAGAAGTAAGTGAGCAAGCTTGATGAAAGGAATGTGAGTTATGTGAGCTGAGCTGAGTTCCATGTTTATGTTGGGATACTGTTTTTATCCATCCTGTGTGGGTATCATGTCATGTGTGATGCAGGAAGTTGGGTTTTCAATCCCTTTTCAAGAATTATTTTTGTGTTATATCAAACGCATTCAATGGAGAAGGTGCAGCAGTGTGTGGGATGTAGATCCTGTGATCTGGGTGATGTGTGCTTAGTGCTGGGTCACTGCCACAGCTTCTGGCTTCTTTCTGGGCTCTGTTTCATCTCCCTGCTGGTTCCTCAGAATGGCTGAGGTGGGCAGCAGCCCCTGGAGAAGTTCCAGGGTTTCCAGTATTGAACTTCAAATATTAAATTTTGTGTTTAGAGAATGACAATGGCATTTGGAGAGCTTCGTGTGCAAGCAGAGAACGACAGATTGGAAATGAGTTTCAAATGTGAGAATTCTGTTTATTGAGTTTATGCAGCTGGCTCAGTTTTGTACTTCATAGCTTGTGTTACACATGCAGTGTCAGGGCAGGCAGATGTGAAGTGCTGGAATGGTGAGCAGCTCACACTGAGACACTGGGACCCTTCTTTTATTCATGCTGCCTTTGGTCACTGTCTGGCCCTTTCTGTTGCTGTTCCACTGGGCCAAAGCTGGAACTTCATTTCTCAAACAATCACCCAAAATTGAAGTTTTGTCTGTGAAGTACAGTCTAGAGATCAATACTTACTTCCCATAGTTTGTTTATTTAAATGATAATGCACTAGTGTATAGTTACAGAAACTTTATCTAAATGCTCTCTCTCTGTATGTATAGCCTGGTATGTTCCTGTTTCATTCTCACATGCTCTTTTCTGTTTGTATTTTGATTATAAAGTCAAACATTGCCTCAGCAATTACTCTTGGGAAACAAATGGTACAGCTGTACAATTCCAAGCAATCTTAAAGTGGAAGTTGTATTGAACTTGGAGTATATTTCAGCTAGAATGTTAACTATGGATGTTATGTATCTCCAAAGTAAAACTAGAAGCAGAAAAAGTGGACAAGTTTGAGAAAGACTGCAAACTGAAAGTCAGTCAAAAGGAAAAGCAGGTTTGCTCATTTTACCATCTAAGATGTAGAGCTTTATTTGGGACTAAAGGGGCAATGCAAGAGCCAAGAAGTGTTTCTGGGTATTAGTAAAAAAGACAAAATAATATCTGAAGCTGCATTTAAGTCAAATTCTGCTAAGTTTAATGGTGTTTCAGTCCCTTTACTCTACTGGAATTTATGGTTTGATTTTGAATTGGAGAACTTTTTTGTTTAGAGTAATGTGACTTGATCAATATTTGGCTAAGATTATATCTAGACAAATATTATCTATCTATCTATCTATCTATCTATCTATCTATCTATCTATCTATCTATCTATCTATCTATCTATCTATCTGTCTATCTTGAATGAACAGCAAAATGTCTGCTTATGATACCTGGGGTACAAATGAAAATTAATATCTTTCCCTTTTCCAGACTTCATGATGATATTTCTTGCATTTTTCTAGATTTCAGCTCTTACCATACAGAGAGATGAAAAAGATGATGTCATAAAAGACATCGAGGCTCAGCTGCAGATGTCACAAAATAAGATTGCTGACTTAATGGAAGCAAAATGTAAGAGTTCTGCTTGCTGTGTTTAAATGGAATTGTTTATAGAATTGAAATGTAATTGTTTATAATTGTTTATTTATTATATGTAATTGTTTATAGAAGCACAGGAAACAGGGTCATGATAGTCTTATTCAGTTGCTGGTTGGCAGGAGAATTTTGGGGCCTTGAAGGCCTTATTTTTGTTTGGAGCTGCTCATGTGGGAGCAGGACTGGCAGGGCAGTTTTTAGGGTGAGTCAAGCAGTGAGAGCTTTTGAAAATTGCAAGGGGAAAATATGTTGCTTCAGTTTTGCAAATGTACAGTCAGGCAGATGACACTGAGGGAACTTACTTTTCAGAACTTGATTGCCAATACTTTTAAGCCATCTATATTCAAATTTTATATATTATTTTATAGTATATGATGTCAGTACCATTGGTCTTTGTTACATTCTTTAAATGTATGTAATTTTCCATTTTTGGCAGCATTTTTTAGTAAATATCCTATTTTTTAAAATACAAACATCTTTTTTTGTTTAGTACATAATGAAGAAATGTTAAAGGAATCCTAGGGCAGTAAAGAACATTTGAGGGCAGAGCTGGAAGAGGCTAAAATTTCATTGCAAAAGGCAGAGGTACCCCTTGCTTATAGTTTTACAGTAGAAATAGATTAGATGAGTATTTGCATAAGTAATTATGGATACTTTGGACATGAAACAGCTGTAGCTGTTTGTTGCAAAACATGTTTAGAAATGATATCATGTCTTGAAGGTTGCTCAGAAGAACTTGGAAACTGAATTCCGGACTACAGTGAAGACATTAATTCAGGTCACTGGAGAAAAGGAAGAGCAGGAGGAAGAATGTAAAAAAATGAAGGCTTTGCTTGCGGCCCTGACAGAGGAGTTTGAGACTTCTGTTGCCAATTTGAAAAGCTTGCAAAATAGGCAAATTAATGAGTTTAAATTCCAGGAGTGATCTTACAGGTTGCAGTCTATGACAAAATCAAGAACAACTGGAAATGAAGCTGAAATTTGGAGGTTTTTTTCACACAGTGGTCTAAATGCAGAGAACTTAATGTAATTTTTTTGTTGTTTGTGATAGTTGATACTGTATAAAAAGTAAATTTTTGTCCCCTTCAACTTTCATAATTCTGTCTTTAAGAAATACAGATTTCTTAAAGGTAGGTATATATTTGTTTACTTTTATGTCTGCTGTTCTGAGGTTGTAAAAGTGAAATTTGATGTGTGTTGCAGGCAGATATCTCATCTGCCTGTTGAAAGGTAAATGTTCTTAAAGTGCTTGTGGTAAGACTTTGTCTTATTGTCCTGTAAGTTTCAAATGCAGTGCTTTGTACTCTACATTTGGGATTTTTAATTTACCATTTTCTTAGATTAAAGAAATCTGAAGATTTCTGAAGACTCAAAGCTGCTTATCTTGGAGCTCCGGAATAAATCTGCTGAACTGGAAAGGCTTGTGGAAAGGCAGAAAATGAGCTGGGCAGTAATAAAAATGTTTTCTGCTGTTGTCTGGAAATGGACTGTCTCTGGTAGTTGGAGAAATGGTTTTACAGTGCCTGTACCTGTCAGGAATGCCTGGATTTATTTTTACTCAGCTGATCCCTTTTCTTTGGGGCTCATTGGTGCTGGCAGCAGCCACAGGGCAGTGCTGTGCACAGCTCCAATAGTCAGACCATTCATGCATGAATTCCTCTGGAGGTAATTTTGGTTTGCAGCTCAGAGCAGCAGCACTGCAGGTGCCAAGAGTGACTTCTGCAGCAGAGATAAAACCCTCCCATGGAGGTTTCTGTGTCCTCCCCATGCTAGAAGTGGAATCATGCTGGCTGGCAGGGGTTGTTTTTAAATATCATCAGTTTGATATCTGTGGTTTCTAGGGATGTGCTCCTTAGTCCCCAGAGTAAGAGCTCTGCCTTGCTGTTGAGAACTTGCAAAAATACCGGAACTGTGCAAGTGCACATAGAAACCATTTGGAAGTTAGTAACAACTGGTTTCCTTTCCCAGCATATCCATGAGATACCTTCAGCAGTTCAGATTTTTTTTCTGGAACAATGCAGGTGCATCAATACTTGGATAATACTCTTACAGTCCATGGTTTATTTGAAGCTATATTTGTGGAAAACATAATAGGCTCTAAATTTTATTTAAGATAAATATTTAGTTTCTCTTCAGATATAGATTTTCTAATGTCTGAATCATTTTTTCAAGTCTATATTTAGATTAAGTCATAAATTAGCTTTTAAATTAGTCATAAATTAGTTTCTTAACTTAATTCAACAAGTTTTGAGAACTGGGTATTGCAAAAGGGTGTTTTATACTGCCTGCTAAATATGAAAAATCATTTCTGTTCCAATAATTTTACATTTCATGTGCTGTAGAAGAGATGACTAAAGTAAAATGTGATAAAGAAGTGCAACTTGAAGAGCTGTCAGAAACTCTGGTAAATGTTCATTTTATTAATCTCATGGCATTCGCTCTTCATATGAAATTCCTCTTGCTTTGTAAGTATCTTAAATGCCTTAAATAAACTCCATCCAGTCTACCTGAACATTTCTACTAAACTTTCTCACACACAATTTCAGTGTTTTCTTTGAAGAACTTCTTCATTGCCTCTGTTTTCCTTGTCTCCTGTTCTTTTGGTTTTTCTTGTCTCCCATGTTTTTGGTTTTCCATCTCAAGATTTTTGGTTATTTCCTTTTTGTTCATGCCCATTCAAATGCCACTCCCTCTGGATATAAAGTTTTCCCATTTTTCCTTCCTTCCAGGAAGGTAATTAGCTCTGGACTCTGTGAACCCTGCTGTGCTGTGACACAGGCCCATTTTCTGTCACAGCAGTCTAAGCTATATGAAATACACTCTTAACAGAGGTTTATTTTCATTATGATTTTATATTTACAAGCCTAACAAGAATCCATATCAGCTAAAGTTAAGATATTGTGAAATCAGGTGTGCATTTTACCATGTCTGCTTGTTGTTATAATCTGTGCATTTAGTGTTCTGAACTGAGTTTCACTCATTTTCTAAAATGGGCAAATGGGAGGACTTTGAAGAAGAATCTTGAGGCTACTGTAGAAAATTTGCAGAGACAGAGCAATGTGGAGAGAGAAATGAAAATGCTCTCCAGATGAGAGAGGTCTGAAGCAGGGCAACAGTAACATGTTTTTAGAAATAGTGCAGTTACACATCATGACTTCGATTCAAGTTTATACATAAGAAACAGCACCCAGAGCAGGGTCCCACCCTAATTGTGCAGCCCAGGTAATGGAACTCACAGCAGGGGACAGACATGAACAGCACCGGTGTCACAGTTCACTGTCTCACACCACTTCCAGATCCCAGCAGAGACTGGAAAGATCCAATCTGGATAATCCATGGCATGGATGTTGTTGGGTTCTTCTGAGAGCCTTGTGCTCTTAGCTCACGTCTAAAAACCTCCAGCAGTTGGAGTTTGCACATGGATACTGAAAACTCTTCCTTTTCATTTTGCAGAAAGAATTGCAGGATTTGAAAGCACAGCTGACATGTACAGCTGAGAAGGAACAAGATTATTTAAAGCAGCTTGTGACTCTGAAAACAGATCTTGAACAAGAGGGGTATGACCATTTTGAAAATATAATATTGAATTAGTTTTGGTGTAATATAGAAGTTGCTTTAATACACAGTGAAATGAACTGTGATTGTTTTCTAATGAAAGTTTTGAACCACATATATGACATTAATTATATACTTACATTTCTAAATTCCACTTTCTCTATTTGTATATATTCTATGGCATATGTAGTTGTTCCATATCTCTCTGACTTATTTAACAAGAAGAGAAAGTTTCTGAATTCATTGCTAATCTTGCTTTGAATTACATCATCTTCACCAACCATTATATTTATATAAAAGTTGACTTTGATTTTCTTTCCTTCTTCTGTCACCTTTTTACATCTCTCTCTGGCTCTGCTGCAAAGCTTATATTTGTAGATAAAGGCCTGGACTTCTTTCAGCATGGAATAACACTTGATAATGGGTATGTTTATTTAAAAGGAGATTTCAAAATGCATCCTCTTATTCCTCTTGGCCATTTGTTTTAAATTAGGTTAAAGAATGAACAGCTAACAGTGTATCTCAGTAAGCTTTCACTAGAGAAAGAACAAACAGCACAAGAGAAAAATGCTGTGGCTGCAGAACTCCAGAAGCTGCAAGAACAACAAGAGGCCAGTTGTAAACTTCCAGCTTTCTTGAAAGGACTCAATTTGAGTCAATAATCAATTTGACAAATGACTCAGTTTCACAAATTAGATGATGAGCTGCAACATGACTTGGGTCTGTAGAGTACCTGAGCTATTTTTTGTGTTTGAATTGGAATGGAAGTGTATTTACACTTGTGAACAAGGCAGGTCTGTGTGCTTTGGATGTCTTTGAATTTTTTAAGAAGTCACTTTGAATTTTATTTCTTTGCTGACACATGGGTCTTTATTTAGGATAGTAAGAAAGAAGAAGAAAATACAAAGCAGTTAGTTGAAAATCTAGAAGAGGCAAATAGCCAGCTAAGGCAAGTAAAAAAATATTAATAATATTTGATATTGTTTAAGGAAGTAGACTCAAATAGTTGGTTATGTTCAAATGCTGCTTTCTGGGATTTTTTTGATTAAAGTTTTTCTAGATTACATAGCTAAACAGAAACTATTCAGAATTGCTGTTGGCCAAGTAGAAATATTCTCAGATTAGAAATACCAATTGCTGCAGGAACAATGTTGGCCATCGTTTTGTATTCCATAGTAGGAGCTGTCTTGTTTTGCATTAGACATCTCAGGTGTGAAGGAAATTCAAATGGAAGCTGAAGGTTATGGATGAAATGTGACAAGGCAAAACTGGATCAGAGTTACTCTCTGTATCCTCCCCAGTTCAACAGACAGGCAGCTCCCATGTTTCACAGCTGCATTGCAATAGTCCAGGTCAGGATGTATCTTCCTTGGGTTCCTGGAACATCTTTTCCTACTTAAAAGAAGTATGGACAGTTCACATATTGACTTACTGGGCCTGTTGCTGCATTTTAAGAACATTTTCATTGAGCAGCTTATGAAGTTCCCATCAATATTAGAAGCTCTTTTTTAGAAAATAAAATATGGGTTTATTAGAAGTACTGAAAATAAGTTAAAGGCAATATGTAAAAATTTACTAATGCTTGTTAATTTGGCACTTAGAAATGAACTGGAGTCTTTGAAGGAGAAAATGGCAAAGACAGGTGAAGAGTTGAAAAGTACACTGGATGACAGAGAAGAAAATGTATGTCATGTGTCAGGAAAATATCTTACAGAACCTGCAGGGCAGCATTCAATGTAAAATCTTTGTTGGGGTTTTTCTGCAAAGCTCTGCCTGGGGGATGTGATCTCTGCCAGAGGTTTCTTCTTTCCCAGCTGCTGCCAGCTGTGCCCTTGTGTGTCCCCATGTGAGCCCTGGTATTTCAAAAGACAAGCACAGCCACTGGGATGTTCACTCTGTGCTGGAAGTTTAATATTAAAGATTTATTTGTTTGTTTTCAGGCAAACAGAGAACCTGCTTTTCTGTTTTTCATATACCCACTCAGTGGTGGATGGGCTCTGGATTAGCTTTTTTTATGTAGTATGAGTTTGAGCTTAAATAGATTCAAACATTTTTACTTTTCTTTCTATTGGTTCAAAGCAACCTGGGGTTTTGAGCATTAGAATGGATTTCAAAATTTCATTGTACACGTCTAAGATTTACAATTGTCATTTCTGGTTAAGAGTACTGAAAATGAAATTTCCAGAAAGGAAAAGCCATTGAAGATTCTAGAAAATAATTGGGAAAATTCATTTTTTCATGGATGTAGGGAACTTGATACAAGTGCATTTTTTAAATTGTGAAGATCCTGGGGTTTTTTTCTTCTTCTTTCTTGAGTCTCTAACCACTAAGGAACTGGTTCACTTTTATTAATTAACATCTTGTGGTACTTTATGGCTAAAACTCTGATTATTCTGACATGTCAGCTGGTGTTTCAGTCCCATTGGAACAAACCAGACTGGTGCAAGGGCAGGTTTGAGAACATTTACAGGAATTGCTCACATAGGGAGCCATTTGTAGAACTTACTAATTCATGTCTGAAATATCTCTTTCAGATGAATAATTTAAAGAAACCGGTGGAAAATAAAACCAAATGCATTGAAGAGTTGCAGCAGGAGGTGTGTAGAGATTTTAAATGTCACAAATACATAAACACATTATACTTTGGGTTGCCTTTTCAGCAGGTTTGTGTCTGCTGTGATGTCTTTAGATAGACCTATTTAATTTAAAAATTCTCCTTTCTTATCCTAACCCTGAGCAAACTAGGGAGTCAGCTTTGGAATCACTTGATTTGTTAAATGAGCCTTAATTTGAAAAGAGCAATTACAAAAATAATATCTTTAATAAACTTCTACTCTATTTCATTTAGTGCATAGTGTTATTTATGTACTTGTATGAGTATCTCAGTTACCACTAGTAGAAAAGAATTCTGCACTGGCACAAACTGTAGTAACTTCACTGTAAAAATAAATAACTTGTATTTTTGGTCATGACATCTTCACACCTTCTGTCAGCAGCATCTTAGTTTTAATTCCCATTCTGCACCTCATTTGTTATTCCCTGCTGCTGCTCAGGAGGAGCCTTTCTGAAGGTCATGAAGAAACAGTAATTATCACAGAAATTAGCTGAACATTCATTTGTTTGAAAAATTGTTCTGGAACCTGAGCTGCACAACAGCTGAGAGTTATTTGCCTGATGAAAGCTGGAATTTCTTGATGCAGTTAAACCATGACATAATTCTATAACTTGTTAAGGTACAATGCTTGTTTTGTTTTATTTCAACAGAATAAGGTGCTGAAGAAGAAAATTATTGCAGAAAGCAAGAAAAGCAATACTTATGAAGAGAAGGTAGGTTTAAATAACATCATGTAGAAGATGAGGTGAGTGTTTTTAAGTCCCACTGTAAATAATGATAATACTTGTTAAATACATTCTGAGCTGGTTTTTGGATCTGGGATACAGACTTTGCAGGAATGAGCTCATAGTTTTTAGAAGATGCTTCCATTTGTAATCATTGGACACTGACTATTGGACATTTAAGAGATGGATTCACATTGCAATTAATGATGTTTCAAATCTGTTCCTTTCTTTTGTTGATAGTGGACTGAACAGGGTTCAGCAACCTCATTGTAACAGAAAAGCATTTAAAAGACATATATAAATATATATTACTCTTTTTAGGCTGTTCTTTAAATGTGTTCTGCAGTGGCAATCCCTCTGATGGGAATATTGTGTCCAGCTTTGGGTACTGCACTTGAAGAAAAGTGGACTTTTTTGAGGATATTCATATGATAAACTTAAAAGGGAAAAACTGTAATCAAAATGCACAGCTGGGAGAAAATGTACCATAAAACCTGTGAAAATCTGATACAGATTTACAAGAGAGGGAATAAAATCTCCATCTGTATTTGTTTTTTTCTGAGGCATTCACAGCATTTAGGGTGACTGCTTAGGGCAGTCTTCCCCATTGTGCTGTTGCCATTGTTCCTTTGAGTATTTTCTAACTCACTTCAGGCCAAAGTTCAACTCTTTATTAAAAAAAAAGGTGAACTTCTAAATAGCAAACACTTTAATCATATGCCTGAAAAGTAACAGAGTATTTGTGCTGAAAAATAAGAGATAAGATAAATCATCAACATAGTAATTCCTAAACAAATAACAGCAGCAATTCTGCATTCTCAAAAGGTGAATAAATTGCAGTTAGACAAGGAAAATATGAACAAGCAACACAAGGAAGAAGTTGACATCTATCAAAAAGACATAGAAACAAGAAAAGTAAATTAAAATATACTTTGTGAAGAGGTGAGAGGTGTTAATTTTTACAATCTAATTTTTTTTTTAATTTAAAATGTTTTTATGAAGCTTTATTGGCAGGAGTCCTTGTTCTTACATTTCAGATATAAATGGAACTTGTTGTGTTTGGCTGTGAGCAAAGCTTTAGTACATTTGGTTCTTACGTTGGAGTATTTGAAAATATCTTTAAAATAAGAACTCCATTAAAAATTCTTTCTTTCAAGATATAGTGCAAAGAAATTCCACCCTTGGTATAAAGTCAGCACAATTAAATTAGATTATAACGTCTCCCACATTAGGACTTTTCCGCCCCCACTTTTTTGATGGCAATGCTAAGAAATGTTAGGGCAGAGTGCTTGAAATGGCCTTTTGGTTTGCAGTGAGCTTGCCTGCCATGGCTGTACCTTTGATCTTGCCCATGTTAACAATCTGCAGAAAAGATGAGGGATTGGAAAGGGATCTTAAAAGCAAATGAAGCCCAAGTGGGACTGCAAACTTTGCACCCACAGGGGGAAGAAGAAATTAAGATTTAAAAAAATTTATATTGTTATGTTGATGAATGAGATGCAATTTATTACTGACAGGTAGAAAAGATGAGGTTGCTTTGTGATGAAACTGCAATGATACGGAGAGAAACTGATGCCAGATGTCAGCACAAGATAACTGAGATGGTGGCACTAATGGAAAAGCACAAGGTCAGAGATTTTCCTGCTTGGTGTGGTTTGCAATGGGTGATACCATGTCAATACCATGTTTATAACTTGTGGCACCACGTTAATGACCTTTCAAAAGCAGAAACAGGCCTGAGTCTGGGAAAAGGAAGCTGAACACATGCTGCACTTTGCATCATCTAAAATCAAATTCATTTGAAGATTATGAACACATTCCTATGGGCAAATAAATTCCATTCATCTAAACTTCTGGGATTTTTAGATTTTTTTCAATTCAGGCTTCCTTTGATACCATGTGAATGCAATATTTTTCAGTATTAGTTTGGCTCTCTCTGAGATTACTTAGTGACCGTCAGCAGTTTAGCCTGACACATTTTAGTTTACCTTTCTATTCCTCATTTTGCAATATCTTTAGCAGGTACATTAATAAAGATAGCACAGCTGGCTTAGTGTTGAGCACATATTGCTGCACAGAAATAAAGCACTCTCTGCCAGTCCACAAAATAATACTTGAATTGAGCATTTCCTGTTTTACAGTTTCTGCAGAAGCATCAATGAATCTTTTCTTTCTGAATCTTAAGGGCCTGGTTTGAAAAAATGATGTTTAAAGACTGGATAACTCTATAATTGCAACATTTAGTCACATGTTTTGAGTTTGTTGTTGGTTTGGTTTTTTTTTACCACAGAATGAATATGATAAAATAGTTGAAGAAAAAGATGCAGAGTTAAAAGTATATAAAATGAAACAGCAAAAGCAGTTATCATCAGAAAGAGCACTGGTAAGGAGCACTTTGCAATGGTCAATGTAACGGATAGCCCTGTTCACTAAACCCCGATATAGACAATCATGTGATTGAGAAATACATGGTCAGCCCCGTATGATTGTGATTAAGAGATACATGGTCAACCATATGATTAAGAAATACATAACCGCATAACCTAAAAATAATATATATCAAGTTACTATTGTTTGCTAAATTCAACCATGTATTGCGCAAACACTAACCATGCGAAAGGCTAAGGTTTTAGGAACTAAGAAGAGCTAGCCGAGAAACAGAAACCAGCCAAACACCACCCCATATAAGGAAGGCAAGAGCTCCGAGGTCAAGAGTACAAGCCTGAGGAAGACTTCAAGCCTTCATCCAGCGACCACCAGAGGGTAGAAGACGACCCCCTAGCAACAATTGGAGCATGAGCCAAGGGAAGAACATGTCTACGGAAATGGACTAGTATAAAAAGGGAACTTGTGAGATACTGGGTGCGGCAGTTGGTGGAGTTGGACTCCCCACAACTCCCCTGTCGCCCAGCGCTGATTTGCTTATTACCTATGCTTGCTGTAATTAATAAATTCCAATTGGGCAACTTAACTCGTTGCAGAGTTCCATTTATAACAGTCAATAATTCAGTGAAGGGGCTGATGTCCTTGTGTAGGGGTTTTATACTGGCTAAGTGCAGGCACACACAAAAAAAAACATTTACTCATTTTTCTCTGCTATTGTTAAGCAGAGAAGGGGAAAGAAATATTCAAGGACTGAGTTGAGATAAGGATTAGAAGAAAAACACTTTGAGCGTAAAGCAAATTCAAAATAAATAGTATAAAAAATTATTAATAGACTTAAAAGTGAGTAATAAGAATTTTAAAAAATCCTTAAAACACCTTTTTTTCCAATCCCTCCCTCTTGCCCACCAACAGCACAGAGAGACAAAAGATATGATGTTCAGTCAGTTTGTGACTTCTAAAGATCTTTTTTCAGTTTGCTTAGAGAGTTTCTTTTCCTGCTGTGCTCTGGGGTCTTCTCACCAGAGACATTCTCTGGGAACTCTTCCAGTGTGGTTTGAATTTTTACCAGTAGCAGTCCCACCCAACCTGCTGCAACAGATCTTATTCTGGGCACTAAAAACTCGAAATGTTTCTAAAAATAAATTGCAGTAGCAGTGTGTTTTTGTCTGCTCCTCCAGGTAGTGTCATGTTCTGACTTCCCACTTTGAATAGCAAACGTTTGTTTTAAATATTTAGATTGTGCCCTCTCACCCCTGCTCTCCCAAGGGTTTTAAGGTATTACCTTGAACACTTCTGATCAAGTACCTGTTTCTTACAGTGCTTCAGTCTTTGTTAAACAAGCTAAAGCAAAGCTTCAAGTATAGGGCTGAAAAGCAAATAGAATTATCTTGTGTATCTATTGAGTGTCCCTGTTAATTACTGCCTCACTTGGGACTGTTTTCCTTTTTCTGGGCTGTGCAGAGTTAACCCTGTCCTTTATTTAATGGTTTGTAGGAAAATGAGCTGTCATGTTTGAAACGGGAACTGTCCTCCCTTAAGGAACAACTGAGAGCAGAAATGGAAGAAAAGGTGGAGTTTTTTATTCCCTGAGCACTGGGGGTGACAGGTGTGGCCTGGGCTTGTGCTGTGGGAGAAGCTGGGTAAGAAATGAAACTGAACAGAAAAACAGTGACTTTGGAATGCTGGGGTTGTGCTAAATCTGGTCATGTATTTGTGTGAACTTTGTAACAGTCTGTGATTATAGATTACATACAAATAAACAAACAACAAAGCAAAACTCTCCTTTATTTTAGTTAATTTTAACTAGCTAAAGCAAAAACGTTCCCTAAACTGTAAAGTTTTTCAGTGACTTTTGCTTGCTGGGGTTGTACCAAACCTGGTCATATTTTTGTGTGAACTTTGTAGCAGTCTGCGATTGTAGACTGTGCTCTGTAATTGCACCAAGAAGATTTTTAACAACTGAATTCAAATCAATATTTCCTTGCTGTCACATAACTCTTTTGTAGGAGAATCTTGTAAAAGAGCACTCTGGCAGTGTGATTCCTGACAGTGAAAAGAAACACAAGGTAACTTTAACTTTTTAATTGCTTCTAAAATTTGGTAATATTTATATTTGTAGAATCAATTGAAGTGCCATGAGAATTTATTTGCATTCAACAAAAGACACTGGAATGCTTTTGACTTCAATCTTTTTAAATTATAGAAAATACAAATTTATGTTCCTGACTCCTAAACCTTGTTTAGATCTATACAGTGAATCTATTCATGTAAAAATAGAAAATCTCCAAATTATATTCCTGAAATAAACAAAAATTAAAATAAAAATAAAAAATGCCTCCTTCAGTACAGGAAGCCTCTTGGGCAGTCCAACATTGAAGTTTTGTAACTCCTAACAGTGAATTTTTCTTGTTGCGTTTTTCTGCCTATATTTCTTACTTCTCTGTAGATGATTTTTTTCCCCCTGGGATAAGAAGGGATTTTAAAGAGTCACACCATTCCATGGAGATATTAGACAGCAGTTTCTGGAAGGGCTCTCCCAGTGTGTAATTTTTCTTGCTCAGTTGTTGATTTTTTAATGTCTCTAGAACTGATTTACTTAGTCTTTAAAAGTGTCCATTTGTAAAGGCACTTTTCCTCTATGGAAGAGAAAAAAGCTGATACAGCTGTAAAAATGGTCAAAGTATCAAAGTAGTCCTGACTGCAGAACTCACCCTTCTTCCCTGTCAGGAGTTCACTTGTGGTTTTCACATTGGAACAATGGAATCCAGGACCATTTTGACGTTATCTGTCTAAAAAAGGACTGCACTGGACCATTCAATGCTTCTCAGTTTCACTTCTAGTGAAAAGACTATTTTAAATAACACCAATCTTGATGTAGCTGTCAAGCTTTCTCTGGAAGCCTTTTCCTGCAGTTTTGTTTGTTCCCATTTTCTTTGATGTTTGATAGAGTCCAATGTAGTGGCTACAGTTCAGAATAACCTGAATTTCTGCAGATAAGCACGGAGAACTTAAATACAATGTGCCATGAAACTCAGCTCTTCCATAGCTTCCCCTTCATTCTCCTCATTTGGCAACAAAAATAATATAAAAAATGATATTTCCACCCCACCCCACTTTGTTTGGGTCTTTGCTTCATGTTTGGATGGAAAGATCAGAGTTCCACCATTTCTCTCAGGTGAATTCTGGGACACTCAGACTGTAAACTGGGTCCTGATTTGGCTTTAGATTCCATACTTACCCCATAAAATATAATCTAAAAAGAGAAACATTTTCTTTCCCAGACATGTGTTATAAAGACTCCTCCAATGGATAAAATGCAGAGTGGAAGAAGCACAAACCTGCCTGCAGGGCAGAGCAGCAGGAAAAAGCAGAAAGTGCTTGTGCAGCTGGACACTGAGTCAGACAGCTCTGAGCACACTGACCTCCTGGTAAGAGCCAGAGAACAAATCATGTGCTGAGCAGCTCTGAGCAGCTCTCACTGCTGGGGCTGAGAATGGAAATAAAGAGTTTGGGCTCCCACATTCCAGCCAATATTTATGTGTATATTTTTAATTTATTGGTTCTTTCTGGAATTGTCATTGTATGTATATAATTAAAATTCTTTTTATTGAACTGTTATGCCTCATAATGACATCTTTTTTTTCATAGTCTAATATCCTTAGGGGGAAAGAAAAAGTATTTTTAATATAGTGTGACTAAGTAACTTTTTAATTTATTAGAGCATAGTCTCGGAAGAAGAAATGTTTAAAAATTTGTACAAAGATTATCCACAAGCTTCACAGTTACATTCCACAGCACCAAAAAAGGTATGTTAGCCTTTCCTAAGATTAAACCAAGCAGTTAATCAGATTGTTTACAGAAACGAAAGGATGGCTTTATTTTCCTTCCTAGAGCCCAGCTCCATGCAGTGTGGAAATCTCCAGGCTCTGCTCTGAAACTCAAAACCATGAGGAGGATGCGCGAGGCGGGCTGGACTGTGCTCTCCAAAATGGACAGGAAAAGGAAAATTAAAGATGCTGTAAAGATGCTGTAAATATGCTCTTTGCTTAAAATGCAGAAATGCCCAGTGCCCTGGCATTGCTTGCAGGGCTGTTTTTCTCTCAGAGTTGGTGCTTTGTTGCATTTTTCTGTCATACTCAGTGTGTTTAATACTGTGTTCATTCCTTTACACATATAAACTTTATAGATCTATAACTGCAACCCCTGCAGAGCATCTTCCACCTTTCCTCCCTTGTGCTTCAAAATGTTGGGACACAAATTAGCCAATTTTAAATTTGGAAATAAATAGAACTACACAGAAAGTTGTTTCAAAGCTGTTTCTGGCATTAGAAATTCTGGTTTCAAAGAACTTCTGTTCTTTTACATTTACTCTGTTTTTCTTAACATACAACTACTTAGTGGAAGAAATGTAGCTGTTAAATGAATGTTCTTTTACCTGAAGTCCTCTTGCTTTTTCCTGCATTTTAATGGCTGTTAGACCTGTCTTTTTAGACTGTTTTGTTTTCAGTATGTTAAAATGGTTTCGAAACTTCTAAAATTTCAGTAGAATTACTTGTATTTAAAAAGTATTCAGCTTCACAAGGAGTAAAATATGCACGTTATAAGATTGTGAAACCAATGTTAAGATGCCATTAAATTGTTTATCTGAAATATAAAGTGTGGGACTATTTGTTGTTGCTTTAAATATTTGAACACGGACAGAAATCACCCACCAGCCTTCCTAGGGACCAGCAGAAGTGCAAGGATAGATTAGAACATCTATTTCTGTATTAATCCTTGGTTAATCTTTGTCAGGATCTCTGGCTGGTCAGAGTGACCCTGAGAAAAGTTCCAAAGTCTCTTTTCCCAGTCTGGTGCTTGAAGAAGGAGTCAGAGCTCTTCATTTCTCAGTCTCAAGGTTGTTTATTTTATCTTATCTATAAAAAATTTTCTCCTGTCCTGCCAAGGTGAGCTCAGCAAGACAGTTCCAGGCACTCTGCCTCCCCCAGGGCTGTGTTATGTCTTTATACTAAAAACGACCTATACAATGTTTACAATTACTTTCCAATACCTATCACCTATGTTAGACAGTGGGCTTCTACTCTAAACCAATCTGTAAGTGCCAACACCAGCAGAAGATGGAGGCCAAGAAGAAGAAGGAGAAAGCTGGACACATCCAGTTCCCACCATCTTCCCTACTGAACCCCCATACCAAAACCCCTAAAATCTACTTTTCCATCCTGTAATAACTTCACCAATATGCTACCTAAAGTGTTGTGGCTTGCTGATCTTCATACTGGATTGGTAATTTGCTCCATGGGTCATAATCAAAACCACAGGGGCATTTTGGGCTCTGTGCCAAGGTCTCTGAGCCCCCTGGCAGGGGTCTGGGCTGCTCAGGACAGCCAGAGTGATGTCCTGGGTCCTGACAAATCTTGGTTCCACAACAATGACAAATCCTGCTTCAGAGCCTAGACATAACAACAAAATTACAAGTGTTATGTTTGCCCAATTATCCCATCATAAAAAGGCCAAACAATATTAAAAATAGTAACAATTTTAATTAAATAGTTTAAAAAATGTATAAACAAGGGATAATTTGGTTCAAATAATAGCGCATAAGCAAAAACAACCACGGGGTACGGAGGGCAGGGTTCAATGACCCTTGCCACTTCATGTACAAGCTTGCCAAGTAAAAGTCACCCCTTATATGCCATGTGTCAATGCCATCTCCTCCTATTTTCGGTTCGTCACTTTTCTGTCTCCGCCTTCATTACCATCTTTATCACGCATGCGCCACCACTCGGTTTGGTGGTCACACAAGTCTTTGGGGGTCATCACTGATGAAGGCCCTGTAGTTTTCTTCGTTGTCCTTTAATTCACCTTTGGGTTACACATGCGCACCAAGCCAGTACAATGTAAGCCAAGACTAACGTATCACTGCATCTACATATCAAAGCAATAAGTCCCTTATAATTAGCATTTTCTTGGACCCAACCAGGTTCTTGGTCATTTTTAGCAACTGTATCTTCAGCTTCTTTCCTGTGGTGCTTGATGAACATCTGCTGGGGAAGGGGGGGTGGGTGGAGCCCCTCCTTTCCCTCTCTTCTTCGGCCTTACAACTTTTAGCTATTAACTATTTTATTATTCTCAAATATTAATTACTGTATCAATATTGATTACTGTTTCAATTTTTATCAGCACGAATCATACCTATTTATCACACAAGTACACCTTAATCCCCGAGCCCTGAGCCCCCTGCCCATCGCTGGGGACTCTGGGGGTTTCCCCCCCTGCCCCAGTGCAGGATTGATGGGGGTAGCACGGTCGGGATGGACGGAGATGAGAGATCTCTGCAGCCAGGTCGTGGAACTTGGGGTTTATTGCAAAGGGCCTGGGTGCAGGGCCCTGATGGGATTGGGGTTTATTGCAAAGGGCCTGGCTGCAGGGCCCTGCTGGGATTGGGGTTTATTGCAAAGGGCCTGGGTGCAGGGCCCTGCTGGGATTTGGGGTTTATTGCAAAGGGCCTGGCTGCAGGGCCCTGCTTGGAGCTGCAGCCACAGCTCGGAGCAGGCCTAAGAGAAGAGAGGGGGAGAGAGGATGACAGGGTAAGAGAGTAAAAGCATAAGAGAGTAAAAGGGGTAAGAGCATCAAAGGCAAGAGCTAGGAGACAAGAGGTAAGAGCAAGAGTAAGAGAGGTAAGAGCTAAAACAGCAAAGTTCCCATTACAATATAATAAATCTTCTTCTGTGTTGAATATTCTGATTCTCACTAACCAATCCAGTACAAGATACAAATCCTACAGCATTTTCATACCACCTATAAGAATCATTACATTACCATACTGTGCTACATTTTAAACCCTAAAAACTCCTCTGTGGTCCCCTTCAGTAGGGGCTGCTCTGACCCTGGGACCTGCCTGCAGGCAGAAGGAATTGTTCCATCAAAAGGGGATTACTTTCAGCGGCCACACCGTTGTTTTCCCGTTGTTCAGTAACTAAGGGATCTCATAGCTTGCTTTCATTTCAATCTCGCTTATAGTTTCCATATTCTCAAAATCTTTTGCCAGACAATCATATTTGTAAGGCTTTCCTGTTTAATCTTCTCCAACACCCCAGAGCCGGCGCCGCTGCGGCTGTGGGACAGAGGAGGGGCGAAAGGGGGACCGGGCTTGGAGCGGGAGGAAGGGGAGGGAGAGGGGAAGGGGAGGAGCAGGAACAGGAGCAGCACGGAGGGAGCAGCCCGAGGAGGAGCAGCAGCCGGGGAAGGAGCATTGCGGGGTTCCACGGCGAGCCCGCAGCTCGGCTGGGCCCGGCAGCATCGCATTGCAGGTGAGCGCCGAGGGGAAGCGGCAGCTCCGGGAGGGTTTTTGGGGGGAAGAGGGGGATTTGGCTGGGATTTGGACCTTGCCGATTCCGGAGTTATGAAAAGTGTGTATCGTAGGGCTCTATGCAGATATTTACTGTGGGAATCCATAGAATCAGAGGCTTTTGGGAAAGCTGCAAAAGGCAGGCCTCAGAGACAGCAGAACTGTGAGCAGAGCGCAGCCATGAGATAGGTCAGCAGAAAAATTGTTTAAACTGTAGAAAAAGCAAGGGCAAATAGAACAATGGCCTGTGTATTAATGCTTGTCTGAATAGCTCTCTAAGCTGCAGAAAGTTTATCTAGCAAGATATTAGGAAGGTTAAAGCTTAAGAATGGAGCTCTGTGTGTTGTGTTTTAAGGCTTACAAGCAGGTATTGTATTCGAAATAAGCAAGCATTGTTTTAAGCAAAGGTATGTGTGCTTATGGTGTGTGAAAAAATTGTAAAAGTTTAGTAGTAATAAAATGGTTCTAAAAATAGTAATACAATTAGAGTAATAATAATTTGGACAATTTGAATTAGGACAATACGAGACAACAAATACAAAGAGTTACGGACCTCTGGGTACCTTTTTCTGGGCAGCATGAGCCTGAAAAAGGACCCCCGCTAACAAAGATTAACCCTTAAAAACAATAGCCCATTGCATATTCATATACTTCATACATGATGCATAAATTCCATTCAAACACAGGATTCTGTCTGGTCAGTGTCAGCTTCTTCCTCTGAATCCTAACAGCACCTTCAAGGCAGGAAGAAGTTTGTTTCTTCTGGTAAGAGAGCAATAAATTATTTTTCTCTGAAAGATTCAGGTGTCCTGTGGCTGCTATCTCGCTGGAAGTCCTTTCTTTAAAAAAGTATCCTACGTGGCATCGTTTCTATTTTAACAATTTTTATAACCTAAAACTATATTTAACATGGTACTTAAGAGAATTAATACAGCATTACTTTCTAACACAACACATATAATATTCATTTAATATTTGCGAAAAGCCAATCATAAAATATAGGCATTTTCACATTTACCAAATGTATTTTGGTGTATTGATTAGTAGTGCTGTATTAACAGTTTAATAATAAATGTAGTCTTGTAATTAAAAGGTAACTTTTGTAGTTAAAAGAAGAACTATGTCAGTGAGGTTTTTTTAAAGAAAGGAATGAGGCACTCGTATCAGATAGCAGCCACAGGACACCTGAATCTTTCAGAAAAAAGAATTTTTTGCTCTCTTACCAGAAGAAACGAACTTCTTCCCGCCTCAAAGGGGCTGTTAGGATTAGAAGGAAGAAGTTGATGATGGCCAGACAGAATCCTGTGTTTGAATGGAATTTATGCATCATGTATGAGGTGTATGAATGTGCAACGGGTTATTGTTTTTAAGGGTTAATCTTTGTTAACCGGTGCCCTTTTTCAGGCTCGTGCTGCCCAGAAAAAGGTACCCGGACATCCATAATTCTTTGTATTTGTTGTCTCGTATTGTCCTAATTCAAATTGTCCAAATTATTATTACTCTAATTGTATTACTGTTTTTAGAACCATTTTATTACTATTAAACTTTTAAAATTTTAAAAACAAGTGATTGGCGTTTTTCACAGGAGTTGAGTCCCAAATCTATTTTGGTGTCACTGAGAGAGGTATTTTTAATTTATTTGATGAAGGGGATACTTTTGGATCTCTCAGGAGTGCAAAGGGGAGCAGGGGAAGCGCTGAGTGCCTAGAGTGGGGGGATGCTGGAGAAAGGGGACCCTGGAACACCTGATGTAAAATTTCAATAGCGAATGTGAATTTTACTTCTATACCTTTTATTTTAAAGCAAGCACGCAGCGCTGGGTGGCTGGGGAGTCACTGCTCCACTCATAGCACACACAGTTCAGTAAATTATATATACTGTTTTTAAGCCTACAAAGCATTTTCCAATGTGCTTGGTTAGTCCAAATTAGCAAATATCAATAAGCTGGGAGCAGTAATTTCACAATATTTCTAGGTGGTCATTGATTGCTATCCTTCTTGTGATTGTCTGGAGGGAGGCCTTGCACTGGTGTCTGCTACACGATTTATCAAGTGCATCAAGCTTTTTATTATACATAAGCTTTTAATTGCCTTGTTGCAATATCTCTTAGCTTTACCCCAACTTCCTCTATTTTATTCTAAGCATCAGTCGTCTTGCTGCCTCATCTCTTTTGCTCTACTATACTTCTTTGATTTTGATGCTTTATTTGTCTATTTGGTCAGAAAGTTTCAAAACCTTTCTTTGTGTCTTGTTTTGGACACAGCAGATAGAAGCATTTGCTGATTCCATTCCCAATTGGCACGTGTCACAAAAACAATTTCCACAGAATCAGGGGAGGGTGAGCCCTGGGACCCCCAAAACCCCCTCAGCATGCCTGAGCAGGACCCGGGAGAGGGGGAATGCCCAGGACCCACAGGCCCCCCATCAGCTGTGAGAAGAGGGACCCCCATAAGCCCAAAATAAGGACACTGGAAACGGGGCACTCCTGGGAGAGGTTTTTGGAATTCCTGATTTTTGGAGGTATTTCTGGCCACCAGACACTCAGTGACTTCTAGAGATGGACTTGGCCAGTGGGACCTTCAAAGCCAATGTCCTGGCTTAGGGCAATTTTGGGAGGAAAAACTCTAAAGATGTTTCCTGTAGAAGAGCAAAGTCAAGTGGCCCCTCCTCCAGCTGGTTCTGGAAAAGTATTTTCTTTGAGAGAAGTGGAAAACACTGTTTATTGAACAGGCAAAGCACTCACCAGCCCCAAAAATGAACAGTATTAAACAATAAAATCTCTTGCTGCTCCAAAAGAGATGACAAACTCACAAAGTCCCTCCGTGACCTGTAGCATGGCTTGCTCAGTCTCTTATCAGTCTCTTATCAGTCTCTCTGGTGCTGGAAATGCCGTGGCCCAGCCCCGGTGGGGCACAGGTGTGAGCACCTGGTGCTCTTCTGGGTGTTCAATCCAGAGCAGGTTTAGACAGGTCCAAAGAAAAGGATAAACCAAAAACCACAGTCCAGGGAGCTTCTCTTCCTCTGCTAGCTCAAACTGACTAACAGCAAAGGAGGGCTCTGTCCCGCTGTCTGTCCATCTGCAGACAAGAGAGGAGCAGGAATGTGGAGGAGTGAGAGAGGTTCTGAAAACAAACTCCGTGCTTCTTCTTCCTCCCTCTCTGCTCTCAGAACCAGTGTTAAAGGTGCAAAGCTTATTTCAGACAAATGGGGATACGAGCATCATAATTTCACCCCTGGGACCCCCAAAAGACCCTCAGCCTGTGTAAGCAGGACCCGGGAGAGGGGGAATGCCCAGGCCCCACAGCCCCCCCAGCAGCTCTGAGAAGAGGGACCCCCATAAGCCCAAAGTGAGGACACTGGAAACAGGGAACTCCTGGGAGAGGTTTTTGGACTCCTTGATTTTTGGAGGTATTTCTGGCCACCAGACGTCCGGTGACTTCTAGAGATGGACTTGGCCAGTGGGACCTCCGAAGGCAATGCACTCACATCTTGTTTTTCCCCCAAATCAAGATTTCCCATTCCCAAACCTCATCTGGATGGAGAAGGCTGTGAGGAAGAGGAAGATGCCCCAGGGCACTGAGGCAGGTGAGGAGGAAGTCAGTGCCCCTTTTCCCCTCTGTCCTGCTCCGTCTCCCAGCCCAGCACGGCCCCGGCTGCAGCACAGCCCCACTGCTGATGCTGTCCAGCCAGGGATGCTCTGGGGGATCTCCTTCCCCTTCCCTGTGGCACGGAGGCAAATTCCATCCTCTCCTTGTCCTTCCTCCCCCAGGGAAGGAGCTGAGGATGGAGACCAGGGAGGACAAATCCTCACAGCAGAACCTGGTGGAAGAGGCCATTTTGAGCGGCTCCAGGGCACAGGAATCCACCGAGGAGGAAAAGCCCCGGAGATCCCTCAAGAGGAGGGGCTGCAAACCCAGCCCAGGGTGCTCCGAGGAGGAAAGACTCAGCCTGTGCCTGGAAGGCAGCCAGAGATCTGGCCAGAGCGCTGAAGTGGTGGTCCATGAGCAGCTTGATGATGGCAAGAAGCCCCACCAGTGCTTGGAATGTGGGAAGAGTTTCGGCAGGAGCGACCACCTGCTCATCCACCAGAGGACCCACACCGGGGAACGGCCCTATGAGTGTGGGGAATGTGGGAAGAGCTTCAGGATCAGCTCCCACCTGATTGTCCACCAGAGGATCCACACCAATGAACGGCCCCACAAGTGTGGGGAATGTGGGAAGAGCTTCAGGATCAACTCCAACCTGATCGCCCACCAGAGGATCCACACCAATGAACGGCCCTATAAATGTGGAGAATGTGGGAAGGGCTTCAGGAGGAGCTCCAGCTTGAAACTCCACCAGATGATCCACACTGGGATACGACCCTTTGTGTGTGGGGAGTGTGGGAAGGGCTTCCGTGACAGCTCCCGCCTGATCATCCACCAGACAATGCACACTGGGGAGTGCCCCTACACGTGCTCAGAGTGTGGGAAGAGCTTCATTGAGAACTCCAGCCTGATTCTGCACCAGAGGATCCACACTGGGGAGAGGCCCTACAAGTGCAGGGAATGTGGGAAAAGCTTTAGGCAGAGCTGCCATCTGAATGCCCACCAGAGGATCCACACTGGGGAGAGGCCCTATAAGTGCAGGGAATGTGGGAAAAGCTTCATCGACCCCTCCGGCCTGAGTGTCCACCAGAGGATCCACACTGGGGAGAGGCCTTACAGGTGTGGGGAATGTGGGAAAAGCTTCAGTCAGAGCACTAGGCTGATTCTGCACCAGACGATCCACACCAGGGAGAGGCCTTACAGGTGTGGGGAATGTGGGAAATGCTTCAGGCAGAACTCTAGGCTGATTGCCCACCAGAGAATCCACACTGGGGAGAGATCCTATGAGTGTTCTGAGTGTGGGGAGAGGTTTCAGAGCCGATACCGTCTCCTCAAGCATCAGCAGATTCACACAGAATAGAGGCCCTTCTGCTGCCCTGACTGCAGGAAGGGCTTTTAGAAAAACTCCACTCTCGTCACCCACCAGTGGATCCACACTGGGGAGAGGCCCTGACAGTGTCCCAAATGTGGGAAGAACTTCTCCCAGAACTCTGCCATGACCCAACACCAAGGGAGGCAGCAGTAAGGGATGCCCAACAAGTGCCCTGTGTGCAGGAAGAGTGTTGCCTTGATTTTTAAAGATTTTCTGAGCCTTCTAATGTTTACATTCTTGTAGCAAACTTTCTCAAACACTTTCTGTAAATAACTTCTTGTTTGGCATTCTTTTATAGAAGAAGAAAAATATGATGGACTGTTAGTTTGTCCAGTGTCATTGGAGAGGTGGCACTTTCACCCTCCAATCCACGGTCGCTTTTAGAAAACTGTAAATGTTGGAGTCAGGAAATAAACTTCCCTTTTCTTCCCCTTGAGAGCAGCAGTGTGTGCGCTCGTGTTGTTTTGTGTCCTACAGTGACACGAAGAGCTTTGAGCGCTGCTTCAACTCCATCCCCCATTGGGGACCCCCACTGGATGGTCCACAGTGACCCTCGCTGGGCAGAGACTTGGTCATCCATGATCCTGGTGATCCATGTTGGGAAGACACCTGGCTGGTGGTCCCCACATCTTCCTGGCTCTCCTTGGGCACTTGGACACGGCCAGAGAAAAATCCATTGGGATGCAAACAGACATCAGAATTCCATAGTGGACAGCACAGTTTTTTACTTTCGACCCCAAAACAGTCTCACCTTTTGCATCCAGTCATTGCTTCGAGTGGCATCCAGAATTCCAAATGGTGTTGGAGGTCTTTTCCAACCTGAATCATTCCATGATTCTAATTCTCTCTGGCCCACCAGCATCTTCCACAGCCAAAGGGTGATTGACTGGGGCAAAACCCAGGATTTTGGAGACAATGGAGTGGAAATCTTTCTAGAAAAGGTCCTTTCTACCCGCCCAGGCACACAGATACTCAGCCAGCATGGACACATAAATGCTTTTATTTTGGCCTTTATTTTCTTTCATTTTTCATTATCCTTCACCCAACATTGGGGTAAATATAAAGACATTCAACTAAGACATGGATGGTGACATTGTGGGACTTGGGTGGGGACATGGTGGGGATGGGGATAAGGACCTGGGTGGGGATGTGGTGGGGAGGGGACAAGGACATGGCTGTGGATGGCGATATTGGGCATGGGGGGTGTCACAGATAGAGATGGTGACATGGGGCTCTATGGCCATGGATGAGGAAATGGGGGACATGGCCATGGATGGTGACACAAGTGGCCTAGAGACAAGTCCATGGGTTGACATGTCCATGCCATGGGGTGTCCCATGGCCAAGGACAACACATCCCCACCACCACCATGATACTGTCCCTTTCATGCTGCCATTTATTCCCTGCTCCTCCCCATTGTCACCCCACTGTGAACCCAGCCAGGGACAGGGGTGACATTTGGGAACACTCCTGTCCCCACTCCAGCACATACCTGGGGCCAGCAGAGAAGGGGATGAAGGACGACGGGGACTGTTCCTTGCTGTTTTCCAGACTGAACCTCAGAGGACTGAACACCTGGGGTGACACCAACACAGTCACACCGAGGGGACACAGCTGTCACACACCACCATGGTGACAGGGACACCTCAGAGTGTGGCCCTACCTCAGGCTCGGGCCAGAGGTCTGGGTTGTGGTGGGTCCCGTAGATGCTCATCAGGCAGATGACCCCTGGTGGGATGGGAATGGCCACTTTAGGGACAGCAGATGAGGGTGGGTGGTGACACTGGGGACACCCTGGCCATGCCATACCCTTGGGGATGACACGGCCATCACACAGGGGGATGTCCTTGGTGCAGCGCCGGGACACAGCAGTGACAGGAGGGTGCAGCCGCAGGCTCTCCTTGATGCACATGGTGGTGAAGGGCAGCTGGGACAGGTCGTCCCTGGGGACAAGCGAGGGTGGCATCGTGTCCCCAAGCCGCATGACCGGGGTGGCCCTGGGGACATCTCACCATTCAATGTCTGCAGTGTCCCGGCCAGCCAGGAGCTCCTGGACCTCCTGGCGGCATCGCTCCTGGTGCTCAGGATGGCCAGCCAGGTTGTAGAAGAGCCATGCCAGGCCACTGGCTGTGGTGTCATGGCCTGTGGGGACACTGGGTGAGTGAGGGGATACTGGAGTGGCTCCTCCCCAGTGGCACCTGGGAGCTCGTGCTCACCCTCAAACATGAAGGTGTCAGCCTCAGCCGCGATGTCCTCGTCCGACAGGGTGCGGCCATTCTCGTCCTGCAGAGGCAAGATGAGCCACGGGCCACTGGGGCCACCAGTCTGTGGGCCACCTGGGGCCAAATCCCATCCATGGCCACCACCCTATGCCACCACCATCCCACTGGCCACCAGCTCTATGGTCAATGCTGCCCATGGCCACCACTGTTCCCCTGTAGCCACCAGTCTATGTCCAAGCCTCCCATGGCCACCAGCATCCTACTGACCTCTATGGTCAGTCCTTCCATGGCCACCACCACTCTCTTGACCACTTTCATGCCCCATGGCCACCACCCCAGCCCCACCTTGGTGAGCAGCAGGATGTACTCGCTGGTCTGCCTGTACCAGGAACGATGTGGGGACACTGTGGCCACCAGCATGGATGATAGCAGGAACATTGGGGCCACCAGAATGGCCAACAGGGACAGTGATTGGACAGGATGGCCAGTGGGGACCATGGCAGAGCCAGCACAGCCACCAGGATGGCCAGCAGGCACAATGGTAGGGCCACCAGGATGGTGTCATGATCCACTCGTACAAGCGAGGGTCATGATGGTTTGTTAACTGATCTGAGTGCAAAAGCAACACGGAAGGGGATTTTGGTATTAATCAAAACAAATGCACCTCTTGTTGAGTGCCCACAGCAGATGTGATGGAAGGATTAGAAAGGAGAATAAAGGAGAGAGAGAGAGAGAGAGAGAAAGAGGGGAGGAATAGCTGCCAGTGGAGAGATGAAACCCTCATGGTCCAGCCAATAGATCCGTCTTGTCACGTCAGGGAGAATCTCAAAGTCTTGGTTCTGTTATAGTCCTCCACCAAGGGGGGGAACAGGTAAGTCTATTGAAACCACCAAGAGGGAACAGGTAAGTTTACAGACAGTTCATGTTCTCAGCAGTGAGTGAGACCAATTGTTTTCTTGGTCCAGGGAACACACCTGCAGGCAACACTTGGCAAACATCTGGCTTCAGTTTGGCCAGGCCCCTGTGTTAGAGTTATAGGGGTCTCAGTCTCAGCCCTTGGGAGGGGACTTCAGTCTCTGTCCATCACAGTGGTCGTGAGGCAGCTGAGGGAAACCTCAGAGTGTCTCTTACAGATGATCAGTGGGGACAGGTGTCACTCACTCCTGGCCGTGGGTCTCATAGCTGAAGATGCACTTCTGGAGTGTGTCCAGGGTGAGGAGGCTCAGGGGCTGCAGCACCTCCAACTCCACCGGCCCCCACCAGCCCCCACCAGCTGCCACTGCTGCTGCCGCCCACTTGGCCTGCGGGGAAGGGCTGGGTTGGGGAGGGAACAGGGAGGGGATCAGGGACATGGGATAAATTTGGGGGTGGGACTGGGGTGGGAGAGGGGGAGGAGTTGAAGAGAAGGTGTGGAACAGGAATGTGGTGATGAATGAGGGGTGGGGTTGGGGTTTGGGGGCAGCTTTGAGTTTGGGGTATGGGACAGTACAGAATTTGGGTACAGGACGGGGCTCGGGGTGCAGGACAGGACTCAGGATGCAGCAGTGGGTGCAGGACAGAATTTTGGGTGCAGGACTGTCCTATGGTGACGTTATGATGCTTGTATCCCCATCCATGTGTTCTGTTTATGCTGGATATTATGTTCTGTGCCTTCAAGACTGGCTCTGAAGAGTGAAGTTTTGTTTTGGTTTTGTTATCAGCTGCTCCCCCACGGCTGGTGGGACACAGAGACAGGGCAGTACATGGTGCTGCTTTTGCTTTTTGCTTGGCTTTTTGCTTTGCTCTTGCTTTTGTTTCTGCTCATTACTTAGTTTAGCTAAGCACTCTGAATTTTTCCCTGGACTGTTTTTCCTTTCCCTTTTTTGGAACCACTCAAACCTGCTCCAGACTGGGACCTGGGAAACACTGAGAGTTTGCACCTTTTGGCTGCAGCAGCTGCCCCAGCACCGGAGGGACTGATAACAGAGCGACCACTCCCAAGAGAGACTTTCTGAATTTGTCATCTTTTTCAGAGTGGTGAAAGAGTGTTGTCACCTGGTATTGTTCATTTTGTGTGCTGGGGGTGCTTTGCCTGTTAAATAAACAGGTTCTTTCCACTTCTCTCCAGGGAATCCTTCCTGACCCAGTTGTGGGGAGGGGCAATGTGCGTTTGCTTTCTGGAGGAGCCCCTTTGGAGGTTTTCTCCCAAATTTGCCCTAAACCAGGACAAAATTTGGTGCCCAACGTGTGGGGCTTGAGAGAGAGTGGAAAAAACTCTGTTCTGACTGCATTTTGGTTGCCATTACTCTGTGTTGGTATAAAGCAGTTAATGGCCATGTTTTTTGAATTCATAATGTCTCTTGGGGTGGAGGCTTGCATGCATTTCTGGTCCCTAGGTGCAGAGGATCATTAATGGGACATCACACCATGATTAATATGATAAGGGAAACCAATTTATTACAAAAAGCAAGCCATATTTATACTGTTCTCTATTGTTCACACCTCAAGCTAATACATGATTGGTTAAATCCTTTTTACGCACGCATTTTGATATTTCAGTTAATTTTAGTTAGTCTTTCTTCTTCATACATCTCGCTGTGGTTTTCTTGTCTGCCTTTGCATCCTGAACCGTCTGCTGCTGAGCGTGTTCTCCTTCTTTTGTGTCCTTCAAGGGCATGGTGACCTTACTCAGGTTCTATGAAGGCTGGATTGTGCACATGTTACATATGTCCATTGTCCTCCAAAAAACCCTCAGCACTCCTCCCGGTGCTTTCTGGTCATTCAAGTGCCCTTCAGCTGACTGGTTTCATGCTTTGAGCTTCAGGGAATTGCCCAATCTTTCTGAAGCTGAAATAAATATCATATTAGTCAACATCTTAATTGTGTTTATATCTCACAGAATTGCCTTTTCTTTTGCCTTTGTCTAAAACTGTTCCTTTGCGGAAATCTCTGGGGGATGGTGGACATGTCAGATGCTGCTGGGACATCCCAGAGCACTTGGACCTTGGCTCTGCACAGGAGGGCTCTTCATCCCCTTTCTCTCTTTTCCTCCCTCTGGGCATGGAGGGAGCTCCTGACTTCAGTGTCTGACTCGTGTGTGCAAAGAGCAAATCTGGGCAGAATTGGGGCAGGAAGGGTTTGGGGGGACCTTGGGATCTGTGCTGGGCACAGAAGGTGCTTTCCATTGCTCTGAGGCTGTCTGCTGTGGAAAGTGGATTTAATATCCAGCAGAGGAATGACTTTTGCATTTGATGGAGCTGTGCCTTCCCTTGGCTTTGTTGGCTGAAAAGATACACAGGAGCACACACAGAGTTACCAACTCCTGGATTCCAGCAGTGTTCAGATAGAAATTACAACAGGAGGTAGGGTCAAGATGTGTGCTTGCCTTGTGGTCAGCCTGAAATACCCCTTGGTCTCCCTGGGCCCTTCCCCCAGGTGGGCCTTGGGCTCATTTGGTCCCTCAGGAGCTGGGCTGGGGGCTGCAGAGGTGGCTGTGGAGCATTGCCTGTGCTGTGCCAGGGACTGGCAGCCACTGCTGGGCTGGGATAGAGGCTCTGGGGGGATTGGGGCTACAGGGCAGGGCAAGGCTGGACCTGCCCCTTGCTCCCCCCCACACAAAATGTTTCTAGCCAACAATCTCCTCCAGTCTGTCACAACAGGGAATGCTGGAAGTGAAATCCCAGTTGTGGCCATGGGCACCTGGCTGAGAAGGACAGTTTTGTTCCATAGGAAGGAAAGCACAGAGCCTCAGTGTTTGGAAGGAGGGGGGGGTCTCACTAGGCCAAGGCCAGCCAGACTTGTCAGGAATGGCAGATTTTTTTGGGAGCAGTCTTTGGATTTAGGGAATTCTGGAGGTGGAAGACCAATCTCAGCCATGCATGCCTGGAGAAGTAGGACAGTTCTTTCTCATAGGGAGGAAAGCACGGAGCCTTCCCCAGTGTTTTGGGGACAGATGGGAGGTGACTCTCCTGAAAACATTGCCTGCCACACTTGTCCTGGCAATATTCCTATGGGAAAAATTTGGAGTTGAAATCCCAGTTCTGGCCATGAGTAATTAGAAGAGATTGACAGTTCTTTTCCTAGCAAGGAAAGCACAGAGCTGCAGTGCTCCAGGAGCTGATGAAAGGCAGCCTTTGACATTCCAACATCAGCCAGAGCTGTCCAGTGGCCCCTGGGAGGCCAAGCCAGCCAGGCCTGTTCCATGTTCCCTCAGTTCCATGAGACCCAATGGTCCCTTGCTTCCATGTGTCCCTGAGGTGCCATAATGCTCCCTTGGTGACACAAGGCCCTGAAGGGTCCCAATGGTCTCCATGGTTCCATCAGGCCCCACAGAGCCATAATGGTCTCTGAGTCCATGAAGCCCCGCTGTGTCACCAAGGCCCCTTGGTTCCATGGGCTCCAGGGGTGCCACAATGATCCCCTTGGTTCCATGAGGTTCCATAGTGCCACCACGGTGTCCTTGGACCTGCTGGGACTCTCAGTGTGTTCCCAGACACCCCCAGCATGGTTACAGACACTCCCAGTATATCCCAGTTGCCTTCAGCATACTCACAGTCATTCCCAGTCACATCCACTTGGCCCAGTAAGATTCCACTTTCCACCAGTATGATCCCAGTCACTCCCAGTGAAGGGAACGGACCGGGATGGACTGGGACAGGCTGGGATGGACTGGGACACTGGGATAGACCAGGCAGGATACACTGGGATACACCAGGATAAACTGGGATACACTGGGATACACCGGGACACACTGGGATATACTGGGACACACTGGGATATACTGGGATACACCGGGACATACCAAGACACACCAGGATACTTCAGGATCCACCAGGACACTCCAGGATACACCAGGACACTCTGGGATTCACCGTGCCCAGCACTAGGACCCACTGGGAGCAGGATCAGAGCACACTGGGACTCAGCAGGGCCAGAACTGGGGCAAAAGGGATCATAGTGGGACCCACTGGGATATACTGGGAGTGACTGCAACCATACTGGGGATGACTGGAAACACACTGAGAGTGACTGGAGTCACTGAGTCTACATTGGGGGCAACTGGGAAGACTGGGATCACAGTGGATTCCTACCGGGGTCATACTGGGAGTGACTGGGTCTGTGCTAGGGTGTCGTGGTTTTGGTTTGCTAATATAAGATCTCTTTAATTTTGAGATTTTTTTTGGCTAATGCACTAAAGAATGTGGTGGGTTTGGTGTTGGTTAATTACTAATACACTTATTTTTGGTTGTGAGATAGGATTAGGAGAAAGGTAAAGCAGGCTCAAAACTTTAAAAGGGTAGAAAGAAAAATTTTAATAATAGTAAGTAAAAAGAAAAAAAAGGTAGTAAGAATCAAAGCAAACTTTTTAGAATACTTCTCCCCACAACTTTTTCTTTCTCACTGACAATGTAAAGAAACTAAACTTAAGATTTCTAGTCAGTTTACTACCTCTCAAAGAGTCTTTTTTTAGTTCACTTAGGGAGAGAAGTCCCTCTTGATAAAGTTATGGAGACTTTTCTACAAAAGGAAAAAACAGTTTTCTCGTGGTTCTCAATTTTGTCATGAATAACAACTGCCAGGGGAACCTTGCTATCGTAAAATCTTTCTTATTTCTACAAACCTTCCCACAGCTTGGAGATGGGCTATGTTGATTGATGGGGTATTGTTTTAAAGATGAGCTGTTCAAAGGCAAAAGTTCTCATTATCTATCTCTAAAATCATCTTCATCTCTGGGAGCACAGATCTTCATTTTTAGAAGCACAAGACTGTGCTCTTTCTTTGTGCAAACTTCTCATGAGATTACAGCTATTTCAACATCTGCTTACTTTAACATAGAAGCCTTTACCTAATATCAATTCAAACACTTTCATTTCCTTATAGTTTTATGTGTTATAAGGGAAAAGAGTCTTTTCTTTATAGCTTACAAGAGGATTTCAGCTCTAAAAACAAAGCATCTTCTCCCCCTCCCATCTGGGACTTACTTACCTTCTTCTTTATTACCTTTAATATCTTCATCTTGTTTTTAATATACTTGCATGTTGTTCTTTTCTCTCACTCAGAAGAAGACTGAAGCACTGAAAAAGTTAACATCACGCCTGAAGCCTACCTAACCCACCAATAACTACTAACAGAAAGCTGTGGCTCAGTTGTGTTCAGATCAGCTTTATAGTTAGTGTTTAGTTTTCTACACCAGCCACAGAAGTCTCTGGTCTCAGCCACGCTAAGAAGAAGAAGAAGCAGCAGCCTGACAGCAAGATCTTCACAGCCACAGCCAGCCCTGCTCTGGCTAAAGCTCCGCAGCCTCCCCTGTCTCCTTGCCCGGCAGCTGCTGAAGCCCAGCCCGGCCAAACCAGAGCCCATGGAGAGAGAAGCCAGCAAGCAGCCCAGGAAATAGAAAAGAAGCCCAGCCTGCAGCAAGATGGCCCAGCCCAGCCCAGACACAGAGCTGAAGCCCAAACCGAAACCCAGCACCTCCCTGCCGACCAACAAAGAAAAGAAAAGTTTCTGAATTTTTTGGTCTTTACCATGTGTGTTTCACAAAAGCGTGTCTAGCTTTTCAGTAGCTCAACAGACTGTCAGATACACAAAAAACTTTGCATCACTTCCCTACATTTCCTCCCATTCCCAAACATAACACAGGGGCCACTGGGAACAACTGGGATCAGACTGGGAGCAACTGGGAGCAGCTAGGACCAAGCTGGGAGCAACTGGGATCATCATGGCATCAGAGTAGGATCATACTGGGAGGGACTGGGTCTGTGCTAGAGGCAACTGGGATCACACTGGGAGGAAATGGGGACATGCTGGGGACCAATGGGATCATACTGGGAGCAACTGGCACCACACTGAGGGTGACTGGGATCCTTCTGGAATCATACTGGAAGTGACTAGGGGCAGGCTGAGGGCAATTGGGACCATGTTGGGGCAACTGGGATATACAGGAAATGACAGGAATCATGCTGGAGGTGACTGGGAGTGGCTGTGAGCAAATGGAATCATACCGGAAGCTACTGGGAGCAACTGGGAGTGAGTGGAAATACATTAGGGACAACTGGGATGTACTGGGAGAGACCAGGAGTGACTGGAATCACAAAAGAACCATAAAGGAAGTCACTGGAATAATACTGGGAGTATCTGGGATTGACTGGAATCCTACTGGGCGTGACTGGAATCCTACTGGGTGACTTGGAGTGACTGGGACCATACTGGGGGCAAATGGCACTGTACTGAGAGTGACTGGGTTCATCCTGGAATCATACTGGGAAGGACTGGAACCATACTGGGAGTGTCTGGAACTATAGTAGGGGTGAATGGGAACACCTGGGATCATACTGGGATCATACTGGGAGCGACTGGGATGATACTGGGATCACACTGAGTGTAACTGGAAGTGACTTGGGACCATCCTGGGGGTGACTGGGAGCCACAGGGCCCATGCTGGAGTGACCTGGGGGGAACTGGGGGAACTGGCCTGGCTGGGGCTCAGGGTTGCTCTCCCCCAGGGCTGCCCTGGCTCCTGCTGCCACCCTGGGCCCCACAGAGCCGAGGGACAGGGGACAGCTGAGGGACAGGGGACAGGGGCAGGGATGTGGAGAGGTAAAAGGGAGTTCCAGGGGGTCCTTGAGCCCAGGAAAGGGGAGTCCAGGGTTTCCCAAAAAGGGGGGACAAGGGTGGGGACACCAGGGATGTTCGAGAACGAGGAGTTCAGGGGGTCTCTGGTTTTGCACACAGCTGGGGCTGGGGGCTGGGAAAGGCAGGAATGGGGGACCAAGGCATTCCAGGGCATCCCAGGGTCAAGCCAATGTCCAGTCTGGAGGCTGGGAGCCATGGGATGGCCGGGAAAAGGGGAGCAGAGAGCCCTGATGTCCAGGAATGGGGTGTGAAAAATGCATGTATTTTATGATTGGCTTTTCACAAATATTAAAATGAATATTATATGTGTTGTATTAGAAAGCAATGCTGTATTAATTTTCTTAAGTACTGTGTTAAATATAGTTTTAGGTTATAAAAATTGTTAAAATAGAACTATGCTATGTAAGATGCTTTGTTTAAAAGAAAGGACTTGCAGCGAGATAACTTGCAGCCACAGGACACCTAGATCTTTCAGAGAAAAAGAATTTATGGCCTTCTTATCAGAACAAACAAACTTCTTCCCACCTTGGATGTGCTATTAGGATTAGAGGGAAGAAGTTGACACTGGTCAGACAGAATCCTGTGTTTGAATGGAATTTATGCATCATGTATGAAGTGTATGAATATGCAACGGGCTGTTGTTTTTAAGGGTTAATCCTTTGTTACCAGGGGTCCTTTTTTGGGCCCGTGATGCCCAGAAAAAGGTACCTGGATGTCCATAACTCTTTGTTTTTATTGTCTCATATTGTCTTAATTCAATTTGTCCAAATTGTTATTACTCTAATTGTGTTACTATATAAACATCTTATTACTATTAAACTTTAAAAATTTTAAAAACAAGTGATTGGCGTTTTTCACAATTTGGTAGCAGAGGATGGTTACTAACTCCTCGCTGCCGGTGCTTTGGGAGTCAGAGTGGGGAAGGCGCGCCCTGCCCCATTTGTCAGCCTCGCTCTGCTTCCCCTGAAGTGACCGACAGACGCAGGTTACGATCTGTGGACAAAAGGAGACAATAAAACAAAGAGAACAGGAAAAGGGTCCCTACAACTGCTGTAATTTGCCCCCTAAGACTAGTAGTGCGCACGAAGAACCCGGGAAGGAAAAAGGATTGGTAAGTATTTCTCGGGGGTCAGGTACGGGGGGATGAATGTGTGTGAATGAGAGGCGGGCTGGTTGTCCCAGACCTCCCAAGTGAGTGCGGAGTCTCCCACGCTGCGTTTCCGACTTTTCGCTGGAAAAGCGGCCAGTAAAGAGACAAAGCGAGTGATAAGAGAGTGAAAGAATCCCCGGGGGTGACTGGGACTGGGTCTCAGGGAGGGGTTGGACCCCTCGGTGGTGGGGAGCAAGGTTTCCTAGCCCAATCCACTAGGAAACAGGACAGGAGGGGCTCCTAAAACCTGCTGGGTTGAGGGATTTATATTCCGAGAGCATCCAAGAGCAGGGTTGAGCAGAATTCTGTCCGAGCGAGGATATGCCCGGGAACACTCAGGGTGGGACAACACAGCTAGATTGGGGGATAAAAAAAGGCCCAAGAACATCCAGGGTTGGACAACACAGCAGAACAAATTAAATGCCAAAGAGCATCTGTAGTTGTACCACACTGCTGGGTTGAGGGACAGAAAATGCCCAAGAGCATCTGAGGTTGAACAACACAGCTGGATTGAAGGAAAATTACCCGAGAGCATCTGGGGTTGGACAACACGACAGGATTGAGGGAAAAATTGCCCAAGAGCATTTGGGGTTGGATAACACAGCTGGGTTGAGGGATATCCAATAGCACCGGGACTGGCCAGTAACACCTAAACTTGTAATAGGTGATGTGAAAGTAAAAGGTACCTTATTGTTGTTTTGTGGTGTGTGAGAGTGACACACACACAGTCAGCCTCAACTTCCCGGGCAGGTGGGAAGGGGGAGGTGTGGAAAGAGTGAGTGACCTGCACACCAGGCTGTAGCTCCCGAGTAGGTGGCAGCTTCTGGGCCCAAGCGGAGTGAGTGACCTGCGAACCAAGCTAGCGTTCCCTGGGCGTGTGAGGGGCCGTAGCTGAAGAGTGTGAAAGACACGCAGACAGCCTCACAGGGGAACGGGCACCAGAGGCAGCCAGAGTCAGGGCCCTTCTAGGGGGCCTGGTGACACTGAGACCTGGAGGTAAACCCCAAAGCGAAAGAGGGGGCCACAAAGACCTGTGATTTTCTAGCAATAAGGATCCACTTTGTGTCTTGAGAGTGTGAAGGAATGTGTGAAAGTGAATGAGAAATAAAAGTGAGTGAATGTAGATGAATGAAAGTATAGGTAATGTCGATTGTGCATTTTAAGCCTTACCATATCTCCTTGGAGGGAGTTGGATTGTATTGAAAAGCAGTGTGAGAAAAAGGGGTTTTTTTGGGTATAAGTAGTTGAAAGAAAAGTGGTATTTAAGTTGTTAGTAAAAAGTGAAAAACAGAAGCAGGGGACGAATAGATAGAAAACTGAAAAATGAGACAGAAATTCAGTAAGGTGGATACAGGAAAAGAAAAGCAGAAAAAAAATACCAACAGAAATACCCCAAGACAGCACTTTGGGAGTTATGTTAACAAACAGAAATACAACTCATTGCAAAATACAGGGTATGCAGAAGTTGATGAGAAAAAACATGCAAACTTGTGAATTATATACTTAAAAACAGCATTAGAAAATTTAACACAAAAGAGTTATATATTGATTCAAGGTATGCCTTTAGAGTAGCACATACCTTAAGAAAAATTTTAAAAGGGAGATTGCTTAATTAAAGAAGAAAAAGATTAGTACATGAGAAACTTATTTTCGAGGTTTTAGAGGCATTACAATTACCTAAGAGAGATAGCAATAGTACATATTAAAGGACACCAAAAGGTAAAGACCTAGAAATAAGAAGAAATAAAATAAATAATTGGCAGATCAAGAAGCTAAAGATGCAGCAGAAAATAGAGCTGAAAGAGTTAATATTAACTCCAAATGAAGAAAAAAAAGGGGGGGGTAATTAAAACAAGATTGTGGCGAACAAGATAAATCTGGGAAATAGAAACATCTTGATATGGAAGACAATTAGATAATAAAACGCTTACGAGGGAATAGCAGAGGACGTGTATCAAAAAGCCCGGTGGGATACACAGGCTAGGTGTGATCATTTTTTTAAAAGAACTATGGGTGTATTGAGACTTTTAGAGTAAAAAAACAAGTACCTGAAACATGTATAATTTGCCAAAAGATAAATAAAATGGTGATGAGAAAAACAATATGAGAAGGTCGTCAGTTAGCTCGTCGACCATTTCAAAGCATCCAAAAAGCAAAACGGGGAAAGTATAGAGCTGAGAACAAATTACCTCATCCATTCCCGTTCGTTCCCCCACTCGTTCGCACCAGCCCTCCCAGCCCCTGTGCCGGCTCCGGCACAGTCCGTCTGTCCCGGTCCGTCTGTCCCGGTCCGGCCGCCTGGCCCGCGTTCTTGCCGGGGGTGGGGGTCTGTCCTGCCGTGTGCATCGTGGTTACCGCGCTGATCGCACCGAGGGGGGTCCCGTCTGTCCCATCCCCGGCTGCCCTGACTCTGTCGGCTCCCGCCGCTGCAGCCGGGGTCAGTCCCGGCTTTGTCTCTGCCGGATCAGCCACCGTGAGCCGAGTGAGGGCGATCCCCGCTCCAGCTCGGTCTGCACAGGAACAGCCCCTCGGGCCATCCCAGCCACAGACCCCGCCTCTGGAGCCCCCAGACCCTGAGCCGTGCCGAGCCTCCCCGTCCTGCCCTGAGCTCCATTCCCTTGGTAACCACAGCTCCGGCTGCTTAAGGAAACTCTCTAAAGGAATCACTTTATTGAAACACTAAAAATTCAGTTAGAAGAAAGCCCTCTCTTGATTCTTCCTAAAAATACGTGAGGAAGGCTGTAGAAGATAAAAATCCAAAAAGAATGGGATAAAGAGATTGGTCTATTTCCATTAAGAGAGGTTCTCAAAGGGGGGTGATGGATCAGAGTTTGTAAATGCTTCTTTGACTTTGTCTGAGGTCTGAAATTTTAAGAAATAAATAAAAGAGATATTTGGAGAATCCCATAGGCATAGCTGAACAATTTGACCAACTTTTAGGTCCAAACATGTATACTTGAGAACAGATGTGGTTGGTAATGAAAATAATAATTTTCTCAGGAAGAAAAGCAATTAATCAGAGCAACTGAAATAAAAGCTTAAGAAAAAGATAATCTGCAGGGACCCCCAGAGAAGACAAAATGCCAACTGTACTTCCTGAATGGGGTTAAAATAATGAGGAGGGGAGTAAACACATGAACAGTTATTGTAATTACATAACCAAGAGAATAAATGAGACAGCATATCAAAGGCGAAATGTGAAAACAAAAGATTTTTGAGAGACAGCTTTTAGAGGGGAAAGAAAAAGCTCCAACTAAATAGATAAACAAACTTTAGAGAAAAAGGAAAATGGTCCTAAGTAAGCAGAAGATCTGAAAATCTTTAAAGAAATGGGCCCATAAAAAAAAAAAAAAAAAAGTCATAGGCTTTAATTTTTTTGGGGGGGAACAAATACCATCAGGAGCCTGTGATAACTTTAAAAGTGGGTCCCCAAGAAGGAGAATTGGAATTTGTTATAGACACAGGGGCAGAGAAAACCTGCCTGTTAAACGTTCCAAAAGGTTATAGTGTGAGCAAACATATAGTGAAAGTAACAGGGGCAAAAAGAGGAAGTTTTACATTTCTGGTCATTAAAGATGTGGTAATTGAGGGAAGAAACTAAAATTTAGATGGGAGATGTGTTATTGGTCCCAGGGGCAGGTAGCAATTTATTGGGAAGAGTCTTACAAGTGCAATTAAGAGTAAGAGTTATATCAGAAAATAAGAAAATGACAGCTAGAGTTTTGAAATTAGGCCAAGAGGATGAAGAAAAAAAAAATCAACAAAGAAGTTAAGGCTGGAGAAAGAAATAGGGGAAGAATAAATATCGACCCCATAAGGGTTACAACTGAGAGAGGAGAAAGAGAGAAGTTGAAGTAGAGAAGTAGTTAGGAAACTCTGAGATGTTAGAATGTGAAGTGATGACATCTTGGTGCTAGAAGAGAGCAGAAGTGTGAATGCAAGTTTTTTGCATGAAAGGCAGAGAAGTATCTTAACACATGGTTGTTGGGAGGTTATTCAATGCCACACTGGGGTCCAGAAAAGCCTTAGCAGAACGGGCCCTCCTTGAAGAGAAAAGAGGATAAGTTGACGAGAGAAAGAGAAAGAATGTCAGGAGCACCTGGGGACGCCAGGTTTGGGGTTGTCAGGGCTGGGAGGTGTCTGAGCGCTCCCTAGAGCGGCGGGGTCTCGGGGGCTGCGGCAGGGACCGATCCATGGAGGTGCCCCGGGCGGTGCTGGCAGCAGAGGACACAGGTTTGCGGCCAGGAGCGGGCTGGCTCCGGGGCAGAGCTGCCGGGGGGCTCCCAGACTGTCGGGGTGCCGAGCCCAGGATGGCAGCGTCAGCCTGGAAGTAGGCCGAGAGAGAGAAGGGGAGAGAGAGAGAGGGCGAAAGAGACCCAGGGCAGCCCCAGGGTCCCCATGCCTGGGGCTGCTCTCCCCTGCCCCGGCCCTGCAGCCAAGGGGCAGCACTGGGGGAAGGGCCAAGAACAGCACTGATAGCAGGGCTGTGAAGAGAGGGGCAGGGGGACTAGCACTAAAAGATAAAATCAAAGCAGAGATTGATGACTCTCCAAACCTCACAAAGAGGTTTGTTTTTCTTAAGTAAGAAGTTTTTTGGGTTTTTTTTCTTTTGTGTGTTTTGTTTGCCGTTAACGAGAAGGCTTTTTTCCTGAAGAAGAGGCTGCTGTAGAGAAAGCTTTTAGCTAAACCCAGAAAGTTTAGAAGGAAAGCGAATAGTAAAAGTTAATGCAGTATTATCTTTCTTTTATTACTATGCTATTAAGAAGTCCTTTCCAGGTACTACTGAAGCAACAATCAAAATCACGGAAAGAGAGTGAATTCATGCCAGCAGAATCAAAGGACTTGTGAAGAAACTTGAGGAACGGACTATCATATTTAAACCCGGTGATACTGAACTGACTTTCCAATGGAGACTGAGTGGTAATGGTTTGAGAAAACCCAAATGATCCAAGAAATGTACAAAGAATTACACTGAATTAAGAAATAAGATAATGCTTATATCACTGGATTTGAGCACTGCCTGAATAAAACATCTCCTTGGGGGAGGAATACCTCAGATAGAAAGATCAAGAATGTTTTTGTATTCTGACCTTAGCCCTAGAATTGTACAAGGGAGAAGGGGAATTACTATTTCCATTAGTAAACTTTACTTGATTCATTCCAATACTGGACATGCTAGGTGGGTTATAAGTAAATGCTTAAATTGTAAGAGTAATTAGTGTTGTGATTCGCAAAATTTATGCTCTTATTGCAAAAAGTGTTAAAGAACTGACTTGGTTTTGTGGATGGGAATTATTAGTGCCTGTTAAATGAGAGATACCTGAGGAACAGTAAGAGACCACAGTTAAAGAGTGTCAAAAACAATTTGCCTAGCAATTAGTTAAGAGAAAGTGACAAGAAAATAGAGGGCAAGACCAGATTGGCCTCTGTATTTCACCACCAAGAAGATCAAATACACCTGCTGTGGGTTGCAGCCTCACAGGCACGGGAGGTGGGAGTATAAGCCATACTGGACCTCTGTTATTCCTGTTTCTGGCACTCACTTGTTGTCTTTTCCCTTTCGGGATACCAGCAGGATTGTGTCACAAATGCTACAGAAAGCATCACATAGAAAGAAACCAAAGTTCCTCCTTTATTACACATACCTATGTCAACAGCCACTGTTATAACCCATCCAAATTAAGAACCTGCAGGCAAAACAGAGTAAATTATTGGATTACAAGAAACTTAAGAAAAAGTGGCAATAGATTTAGAACTGAATGTCCAAAAGGAGAGAGATGGATTTGTTTTAAATTTAATCTTGAAGATGCGGTTCAAGATTTGGAAAAAAAGCCCCAAATAATAAAGGAAAAGGTAAAACCAGCACAGCAATCTAACTCTGTATTGACTCCAAATTATCTGTTGAATTGTATTACAAGACTCCAAGCAGTTATAGAAATGATAGCAAATAAGGCTGCCCAGGCATTAGAGTTAATATTAAGTCAGCTAAGCCAAACAAAAACTGTAGGGTATCAGAAAGGTTCGCTTTAGACTATTTATTGGCCAAAGAAGGGGGTGTGTGTGGAAAGTTCAATATATCAGATCGTTGAAAATTGATGACCACAGAAAAGTCATTCTAGCAAAAGCAAAAGAAGTCAAAAAGAAAAATATATACGCATATAACAACCCAGGTATCAGTCCAAAAATTAGAAAACAGTGTTAAAATCTAGCTGGTGGGGTAATGTATTAGAAGAAATTAAGATCTTTCATTTGTGTTACAACTGTTTTTATATTTCTTTCTTGTGTAATCCCGTGTTTTATTTTACCAGCATAGTCCAGAAGATATAAGTAGAAAAAAAATATTGCTCAAGCCAAATGATTTACAAAGAATAAGAGTGGGGATTGTGAAAAATGCATGTATTTTATGATTGGCTTTTCGCAAATATTAAAATGAATATTATATGTGTTGTGTTAGAAAGCAATGCTGTATTAATTTTCTTAAGCACTGTGTTAAATATAGTTTTAGGTTATAAAAATAGAAACTATGCTATGTAAGATGCTTTGTTTAACAGAAAGGGCTTGCAGCGAGATAGCAGCCAGAGGACATCTAAATCTTTCAGAGAAAGGTAATTTATTCCCTTCTTATCAGAAAAAATGAACTTCTCGCCTTGGAGGCACTGTTAGGATTAGAAGGAAAGAAGTTGACAATGACCAGACAGAATCCTGTATTTGAATGGAATTTATGCATCATGTATGAAGTATATGAATATGCAACAGGCTATTGTTCTTAAGGGTTAATCCTTTGTTAATGGGTGTCCTTTTTCAGGCTCCTGATGCCCAGAAAAAGGTACCCGGACATCCGTAACTCTTTGTTTTTATTGTCTCATATTGTCTTAATTCAATTTATCCAAATTGTTATTACTCTAATTGTGTTACTATTTTTGTAACTATTTTATTACTATTAAACTTTAAAAATTTTAAAAACAAGTGATTGGTGTTTTTCACACTGACTGTTCACCGCTGCCAATGCTCACAGTATTCTCCTAACACACTTGAGCTTCCTGTCTTTCAGTGAGAGAAAGATTCAGCTAAAGTCAAGGAAAGAGGGCAGGGGAGATGGAAACCTTCCCTTGGGATGCTTTTAGGAAGGCCTGAAGGGACCCTGCCTTCCCTTGGAACAGAGGTGGTCACCATGCATGGTGTTGCCTGACCTGCCCTAGGTGCTCCTCTATTCCAGAAGGACTTTTGCCCACTTCATCACTTGTCTGTCCCTCCAATTCCAGGGCCTCAAACCTGCTCTGTGAGATACTAAACCTGTAAGTCAGCTGTAAGTTTTCAGAATATGGCACTGCCCATGTCTCTAAGTAAGTTTTTTTAATCAGGCTTACAATATATTTTGAGAAGAAGAAGGAACAGAAGGGGTAGATACCACACAAGAATCCAGCAGAGTCTTCCCAGCTTTTTTGTCTGGGTTCTATGAAGCACAATGCCCAGTGCTTGCATTATGCTGTCTTTTCATGTGTTCTGGTGACCAGAACCATCCCATGGCCAGGCCCAGGATAATTTGGGTGCCAAAGTCCCATTGCCTGCAAACATAACACTCTTTTTTACCCAGCTGGTGCGCAGCTCAGCATATTTGCTGAGACGACTTTAGGACTGTTTTCCTTAACTTGGCAGTTCTAGCAGATGTCCTTATGGCCCCTAAATTCTTCATCCTTTGTGTCCACTATCAATGGGCATCCTTCTTCCCAAGCTTTGTCAACCTCCCTCTGGGTCTGAGATCAGTGAAACGGGCCCAGCCCTGAGTCTTAAAGACAATTCTAGCAACAACTACTTTGCTTTTCTAATACCTGGCCATCACTTCGAGCTTGTAGGCTGCTATGTGTGTCACAGGTTAAATGTCTCTTCCTGTTGATCAGGCTTGGAAGCGTGGACAGCCCAGGCATGACAGGATATGTTTTCTTCAGGAAATGGGACGTAGGGCCCAGCTTGCAACAGGTACAGGCCTGCGCCTTCCAGAGCGCCAGAAGGTTCGCGGCGCCATTGCAGGGCTCAGGGCGCCTCCTTGTGGGCAAGAGTCGCCTCGACAGCGCGGGCGCCGCGCGGCGGGGCCAGAGGCCGGGAAAGGGCGGGCGGGTGTGAGGGGCGGGGCGGTTCGTGCCTAGAGCCGAGCCCGCGCTGTACCTCGGCGCCTTCCCGGCTCGGTGTTGGGAGCGAGCCGCCGCTGCTCGGGCTCTGGGAGAAGCGTGCGGCTGCTGCGGAGTCCCAGCCCGCAGATCTGGCTGCTGGCCGAGGCTGCAGTGCAGAGCTGCCATGCCAGAGCTGCCGTGCGCCGTGGCACTGCCAGAGCCCCTGGCAGAGCCGGGCTGGAAGTGCCGACAGCTGAGGGAAGCCCTGCCATGGCAGCGCCCCAAGCTCTTGTTTATCCCACAGAAAGAGAGGATCAGCACCTGGAGGTGACTGCGTCATTCCTGGAAAGGGACTATCTGCTTACAGTTGCGATGTCTGGCAGCAAGCAGGACGGCGCTGGTGCCAGGGAGCCAGGTGAGGGCAAAGCAGCTCTCTGATAACTTGGCCCAGGGGCTCTTGAGGTAGCAGGCAGCGTGGGGATCAGAACAGAGGCAGGGGGAGGCAGGAGCTGCTCGGCCATGCCAGGGCTGGGAGCCTCCTTCCTGCGCAAGTGGGGCCCAGCTGGGCCAGGGGGCAGCTCCTGGGACAGCCGTGCCCGCAATGGCCCCTGCTCTGCAAGGCCTCCAGCGCTGCCCATCAGCCAGGCAGGGACAGAGCAGCCTTGGGGCCGATGCTGCTGCAGGCTCAGAGCCCCGCACAGCTGCTCATGCCCGGTGCCATTGGCTCTGTCCCCTGCAGCCTGCATGCTGTGTCACCGTGCAGAGGCTGAGCCCTGTGCCTCCCCTGGCCCTGGCAACTGTTCCTGTGCTGCTCCTGCACTGCCCAGGGCACCCACGGGCCCTGCTTGGGCCGCACGCAGACCAGAACCAGCTGGGGCCGTGACAGCTCTGCTGCTCTGGGCCCAGCCCTTGGGCAAAGCACCCGCCTGTCCCTGGGCTGGGGGCAGTGCCCAGGCTGGGCTTGGCAGAGCCCATCCGCTCCTGGAGGGCTGGGGGCACTGCTCTGGCCTGGCCTGGCCCGGCCCTGGGGTCCCTTGGCATTCCTGCTTGCCCTTGCATCCACCAGGGATGGGCTGCAGCTCAATGGCCCCGGCCTGGCCGCACACTCAGGCCTGGAGCCTTCCCATGGCTCCCCAAGGCACGAGAGCCTCAGCCCCAGCTCCCAAACACGACGTAACAGGGTTTGCTGATATTGATCCCTGTTAGACCTTTGAAAGCATTTTGAAAGTAACCTTGTTTGGCAACTCCTTCAAGGAACAAACGTGATTCACTTCTAATCAGTAAAAACTTTATTGGTTTGCTTGCACTTCCTATAGGGTATCCTAATGCTTCCTTTGGCATTCCAGAAAATAATGAAAATCTAACAAATTCTAAAGAGAAGTTCTTGAATCCACTATGAGGAGAAGTCTCTACATTCACTATCCTTACATACACTTAAGTAGCTGCTCCTGTAACACACAAAGATGTAGTGGTTTACCTGACTGGACCACACAACAGGATGTTATACACACCGCTACACTAAAAAACTTCTCTTCCCTGTTCATCACAAATTTAAAGCTCTTCTCGAGGTCCTGACTTAATTTTGCATGCACATTCATACCTGCAATCCCTCCCCATGCTCAGTTTTCACCTAGACTTACCAGGGAACAGATGTTCCATACTCACCTCAAGCAATAATCTACGTCTGTCTTCCTAACCCTCTTTTTCTTCACTGACTTCTACTAATCTACAAAATAACTGTGGACCCTCTGCACAAAAGAAACATCCAATTAATAGCCTTAAACACTTGTGATTGTGCTGCTACTTCTAACAATCTTGACCACCACAGCACTAAAATCAGAAATCAATTCTTCACATCCTTCCTGTTCTCCTGCCCCCACCACGCCTTGGCTCCAGCAGAAATGTTCCCTACTGCAGCCTGGTGTGCTAAGAACAATCAAAGGCAGCAGCACTTTTCCTCAACATGCTGCAATCTGAATTGCAGTGAAATTGCAGCTGTTGCATTAGAAGCTCAGCACCAGCACCCCACATCTTCCCCCAGAACTGAGGCCTGCTGAGGCCTGAGCTCTCCATTTCAACACACCCTGTAAATCAGGCTGCCTGGAAGATTGCAGGCCGGTAACTGTGTGAACACAGCAGTGCATTTCAGCAGAGTTATGGAATCAGTCTCATGGAAGGCACATCCTTTATGCTTGTCTTAAGATTCTATTCTACAAAATCTAACCAGCAATTGTTTTGGTGGCCTGTGCAGGTTTTGGGGACTGTGCATGTTTCCTTTGGATGTTGTTTTCTTTGTTTCTAAATACAAAATTCACTGGATTCAGAAGCGAAACCCCAGATTCATTAGAACAAAGAACCACAGGGACATATGTGGCTGACAAGAACACTCCTCATTTCTAACAGTAACACCAGAAAGAGAGGAAAAAGATAAAGATGATTTAAATACCCGAAAGGATCCAAAATGTCTACATAAGCTGTCAAGTGACTATGTTTTTGGTAAACTCTAAAAGTCCAGATTCCTATTCGGTAATTGTCTGAAAGAAAAGAAAGCCAGAAATCTGGTTGACCTTTATTTTGCCAGGACTTTCTCACGGGATTCTACCACAACTTGGATCACAAGTGAGGGTGGCAAATTTTGACTAGAAAACTTTGATAACTAGGCAGCATTTTTTCCTCCTCACTGAATTACAGGAAGGGTTTAAAAGGAAAAAAAAATATAAAAGAGCATAAAGAAATTCTATCATACCTCTTAGGTGTTCATCATCTTTGGAGAACAAAAAAAAAAACTAGCACTTCCTGTGCATGGTAAAGAAAGAAACCTAGAAAAGGACAAAGGGATTTGAGCATCCTAAATTGTACTATCAAATTTCATGAACACAAGTTAATCCTGTAGTGCTTCAGAGAAATACCATACATTGAAAAGATTTATTCCCTAGAAACCAAATAAATCTTTTTATTTTCCAAATCCTCTTTTAAAGAGAAAACTGACTGTGTCTTTGGCTTTTGGCCAAACTCAGTTTGGAGTTGGTCAAACCAAAATGACCCAGTTAATTTCCTGTGCTCTGCTCTTTCTTTCCATATTCACATTCACATCCAATGGGTTGCTGGGAGTTTTGACTCTGTGCAGCACAAACAGTTTTCTAAGATGACTTTCATTGCTCAGAGGTGTGCAATGTCAGTTTCCCATTCCCTGAGTGCTGCTATTAATATTCCCACAGCATCCAACTACTACAGCCAAGTAGACAACAAAGAGAAATGCAACTTGCATTTCTTGGTCCTGTTCCATTTCTGTCATCTCAGGCTCATCGTCACCCTCAGAACTGCTGTCCTGGAAACGTGGATCCTCTTGCCATGTGGCTTTTACTGGCTTTATTGTCCCAAGCACGTGAGGCTCTGCAATGACAGCACCAATAGAGAAAAAAAGCCAAAACCAGATTATTCCTCTAATCATCAGGAAAAATTCCTCCTTTCACGTGAAATACTTACAGTGGAGAAGAGAGATTTAGGAAGGACAGAGTCTGCCCCTGCCAGATTTTCTAAGCTACATTTCTGCTCCAGTATTTTCCACTTTGTTCCAGGGATCCCTTATGTATTCTTAAACATTTCTAATTGCATTCAGAAGACACTGAATACCTTTTCAGTTCAGCACAAGTCTGGGGGGCTCATTGCTTTGTGCTGTTGCATTGGGTTTTTTAATATTTGGGATAACTTCATGGGGTTTCTTTTCTCTCCTACATGACTGGGACTTGAGTTAATGTTGTTTCATCTTCATTTCAGACAGCCTCATTTTATCTAAGGTTAGGACACCCCAATGATCATGTGTCATTCCATTTCCTTTTTCTAAAGGTCCAAGAGTAGAATTCAGTAACAAACAGAATGTTCATGGATCTTGGGGCCAGCTCTCGGACTTTGCTCCTCCCTCTACATTAACGCACATTTCCTTAAAAGCCTTGTGAGTTCCTATGAAACTTGATATGACTGCTGTGTCACCTTTTTCCCTGTTTGAGGAATTCAGGGCATGAGAACAAGCTTTTTCACCACTCAGCAAAAACCCCCAATGCCTTCTCAAAGCATGCCTTTCAGAATTCCTGAGATGCAAGCATGAGGCATCTCTCAATAATCTACCACAACCCTAGCAAGCAGAAATGAAGATCAAAATGCTTCTGCCTAATTACTGACTTCTGTTGCTGAAAATCCCCTGCATCCTGACCTTTTTTACACCATATTGCCCTACAGTGCCTGCCAGAAGCTCTTCCTTAGCAATGGCACTGTTAGAAGGGTTCTGCTGTTACCTTCTTTGATGCCCAACTCCTCTGTGCCTCCAAAGAAAGAAAACTTGAAGTAACTCGTCTCCTGAGCTGCATCATCCTCAGGCAAAGGTCCCAAATGGTCATCTGGGGCAGAGTCCTGCGCATCCTCTTTGTCCCAGGGTATTTCCTCAGTCTGGTTTGCTCTTTGAAGGTCTTTCAAAGAATAAACCAGAATAGACAGAGGAAATACCGTCTATTCTGGTTTGTTCTTTGAAAGGCCTCTTTCAAATCCGCAGCAATGGTGTAGGAGTTGTCTTCAGACAGTGAGGCAGTGTCTCACTCTCTTTCTTCTTTTTTTGGCTTTACTGAAATGAGATTGTTCAAGGATAGCAACACAGCACACGTCCTTTTCGGACACAGCTTCCCTAAGAGCCACCTTGCTCTGAATGTCTCCCTAAGCATATCCAAGCCCATTAAGGAGTGGTTCATTATCAAGGGTAAGCAGTGGGGAAACATCTGAGGTTGAAGTCTAAAGGCAGGAACAAGAGTCCTTTTTAATTAGCCACATCCTTAAGTGACTTTTCACTGAATACACAGTTACACAGAAATCAAGGTATTTAGCCCAGACTTCTTCCTGCCAGTAGAAACATCAAGAGCTAATAGGGTTTGCCCACAGAGCTGCACATCTCAGGGTCCCTGCACTGACCGTTCTCACCTTCACTTCCGGCAAGGAACACGCGGCCTAGAAAGAAAAGATGACGGCGCTATGTGCTGCTGTTGGAGGTCCCAGTTGAGGTCTGACGTCGCTTGTGGGAGCAACTGCTCCTGCGGGATGTCCCCGACCATGTCCCCCTGCGCCTGGGCCTCTCAGCACTCGCTGCTGTCCTCCTGCTCCTGTCCTGGCAACTCCTGGACCGCACAGTTTGAGTCGAGGCCTGGCGCTGCTGGCGGGAGCGGCTGCGTCTGGGGGATGGCCCTGACCATGTCTCCCTTCACCTGGGCCTCTCAGCCCTTGGCCTTGTCCCACTGCTGCTGCCACGGCGACTCCTGGAGCGGACAGGTGGACTCTGGGCCCAGCCTTGCTGGCGGGAGCGCCTGCGTCTGGGGAATGGCCCTGACCATGTCTCCCTTCGCCTGGGCCTCTCAGCCCTTGGCCTTGTCCCACTGCTGCTGCCACGGCGACTCCTGGAGCGGACAGGTGGACTCTGGGCCCAGCCTTGCTGGCGGGAGCACCTGCATCTGGGGGATGGCCCTGACCATGTCTCCCTTCGCCTGGGCCTCTCAGCCCTTGGCCCTGTCCCACTGCTCCTGTCACAGCAGCTCCTGGAGCGGACAGGTGGACTCCGGGCCCAGCCTTGCTGGCGGGAGCGCCTGCGTCTGGGGGATGGCCCTGACCATGTCTCCCTTCACCTGGGCCTCTCAGTCCTTGGCCCTGTCCTACTGTTCCTGTCACGGCGACTCCTGGACCGGACAGGTGGACTCTGGGCGCGACTTTGCCGGCGAGAGTAGCTTCGCCTGCGGCTGGGCCCAGCACGTCTGGAATGGACCCTGTCCTCAGGGTCAGGGGACGTGCTGCGTGTTGCCCTTGATCTGCTGATGCTGCTGGTGTCCAGTGAGGAAGATGGCAGCGCCTGCTGCCATGCTGCGTGTTGGGGCCTGCTGTGGCTGCCCGTCTCTGGAGATGGAGGTGGGGAAACCAGCACCAATGGCACAGGGCTGTGGGAGCTGGGGCTGATGGCCTCAGATTCTGACCAGCCATGAGCAGATTGTAGTCCTGACTGTCTGGCCGGCCTGGGGCCATTGAGCTCTGTCTCATCCCTGGAGGCTGTAAGGGCAAGCAGGAATGTCAAAGATCACCCAGGCCCCGGCCAGGCCAGGCCAGAGCAGTGCCTCCAGCCCTCCAGCAGTGGATGCTGCGCTCTGCCAAGCCCGGCCTGGGCACTGCCCCCAGCCCAGGGACACTGGGGACTTCGACTCATACATGTTCCGAGCCCAGCACAGCTGTCACACTCCCATCTCTGTGTGCTGTTCCTCAGGCCAGAGCAGCGCCTGTGGGTGCCCTCAGCAGCACAGGAGGAGCACAGGAGCAATTGCCAGGGCCTGGGGAGGCAAACAAGCTCATAGCACTGAGAACAAAAAATGTACCAGCACGCGGTTGTCTAGCCAAGCGTTTCTGCTTCTTCCTGCTTTGAGCCCTTGTCGAGACACAGGTTCCCTGCAGAGCCCCAGGTGCAGCTTCCCAACTTACCCCTGTTCCTCTGCCTCCTCCCTGCCCCCAGGGTAAAGGCAGTCCCTGGCATTGCATTGGCCGTGCCTCACTCCTAGATCTGCGAAGGCATCGTTGTCCTCCCACGTTGGCTGTCTGATGGAGAAAGGAAGAGATGATGAATTTCTGCTGCTCTCCCTCACGGAGGTCCAGGGTGTCCCAGCTCTTTCTCCAGCGCTTTTCCAAGTTGGGGGTGAAGCTGGAGCCCAGACTCACAAGACAGGGCAGGGCCAGGGCTCCTGGGGCAGGGCCTGGCACAGCACAGCACTTGCACCCTCCTGGCTGGTGGGCCAGGCAGAAGGACACCAACCTGAAGGGGACTCGGATCCCCAAGATGAACATTTCAACAGGGAATTCCCCACTGTCTCTGCACAGGGGGCACTGGAAATAGAAAGCACCAGTGCGCAAGGCCTGTCCCTGCAGGGCAAACACAGGCAGGGTGAGCGAGGCCCTGCTGCTGCTGCTGCTGCTGCTGCTGAGCACCTGCTGTGCCCCGGGGCTCAGGGGAGGGCTCCTACCTGGATGCAGTCCCTGTGGAACCAGGCCTTTTTGCACGTTGGGCACACCAATGTTGTGAAGGTCTTTCTGTCCTCCACAGGTTCCATGCAGATGGGGCAAACAGTGTCCGGCTCAGGAGTCGCCTCCACCTCCTGCTCTGGACGGTGCTCAGGGCAGAAAGAGCTGGGGGCAAAGGGATGGGGAAAGTGAGAAATGCTGGATCATTCATTCCCCAGGGGTGGCCATAAAGAGAGATGAGGTACCTGAACGGAGTAACGTATAGATTGACACAGCCGCCCTCCTTGGAACAGGGCAGGTGGAACCATCTGTCACAGTTCTCCATGCAGCACATGATGGTTGCCCCGCTCTGGCCGCAGACGCAGCAGCGCTGGAAAGAGCCAAGCAGCTGCATCAGCAGCAGCAGCAGCAGCCTCGAGGCCTCCCCAGGCAGCCCCAGGGCTCCAGGCAGGGCGCAGGACGTGGCCGCTGCCGGCTCCCAGCCCACAGAGCCGCCTGCTGGAGGAGGGAGGCTGCTGTGCCAGGGCCTCTGTGCCAGAGCTGCGGGGAGCCAGACTTTGTCCCGACTGTTGGGCCGGCCTTTCTTTCCTGCAGTCTGGGCTAAGCTCTGGCAAACCTCGCCAGGCACAAATCTCCCTGCTCTTGTCAGGCTCTCACCTTCTGTGCCGCCCGCCGCACTGCAATTAGGAGATCTCGAGGGAGAAAGTCCATGAGTCCCCTGCGGTCCGTCTCTTGCTGAAATAGTAGAGTGGCGAAGAACTGCAGCCAAGGGGAGAAGCTGATGAGGAGAGGGCAGGAGGAGCTGCCCATTGCAAAGGTGGAGGGAGCGCCCGGAGCCACTCACCATGCAGAACACGTGGGCACAGAGCCCACCCTTCTGCAGTTTGTCACCGCACATGTCCGGGTCAGCCTCGGCACGGCGACACAGCATGCAGGCTGCAGGGGACAGAGCCAATGGCACCGGGCATGAGCAGCTGTGCGGGGCTCTGAGCCTGCAGCAGCATCGGCCCCAAGGCTGCTCTGTCCCTGCCTGGCTGATGGGCAGCGCTGGAGACCTTGCAGAGCAGGGGCCATTGCGGGCACGGCTGTCCCAGGAGCTGCCCCCTGGCCCAGCTGGGCCCCACTTGGGCAGGAAGGAGGCTCCCAGCCCTGGCATGGCCGAGAAGCTCCTCCTTCCCCCTGCTTCTGCTCTGATCCCCACGCTGCCTGCTGCCACAAGAGCCCCTGGGCCAAGCTATCAGAGAGCTGCTTTGCCTTCACCTGGCTCCCTGGCACCAGGACCCTCCTGCTTTCTGTCAGACATGGCGGCTGTCTACGCTGAGTCTATCTCCTCGAGGGACGTGGTCACTTCGAGGTGCTGTTCCTCTCTGTCTATGGGAGAAAGAAGGGGGGGGGGGGGGGGGAGTTTGCAGAACAGGCCCAGAACCACGAGGCTCTACTCCCTGCTCAGCCCTGCGTGAGCCCTGCTCCTGTCTGTTTCTCCTCCCGTCGTCGCCTTGAGTAACACTGCAGTGTCCTCTGGCTGTTCCTCTGCTGATTCTGTGATTTTGGGAAGGGAGAGGCAGGTGAGCCTGCAGCACAGGCCCAGAGCCCCGAGGTGTGGGGCCCCTCTGGTCCCTGGGCAGCCACATCCCCGCCCTACCTTCTCCTCCCGTTGTCAGGTCGCACTGACACTCGGCTTGAGCCCCGCGTTCCCTTTTGTGGCCTTGGTGGCACAGGTCACAATGGCGACTCTGACATCAGCACCGTGTACCCAAAATCGGGGCAGCCATGGCCCCAGGTCCCTGGCAACCACTTGTGGCGGCCCCCTTGGGCACCGAGCTTCTAAAATGGTCCGAGCGTTTGCTCAGGGTGAAAGCAGGGCCAGGACTCCTGCAGCAAGTGCAGGGTCAAATGCCAGGCCCTGGGGCAGCCATCCAGGGTGGCACTGTAGGCAGGGAGGTGCTGTTCAGGCACTGCCACACTAGGGCTCCAGCCCCGGCCAAGGGAAATTTCTGCTACTGCCCCTGGCAGGCGGTGGCCCAGAGAGCCCATGCGGAGTCAACTGCACTACAGGGATTCAAACCCTGCTCTAGGTGAACTGATGTTTTCATCAAGACCTGTCTGCAGAAAACTAAGATGAACCTGATTTGATGCTGCTGCTGATCACCATTGGGTACAGGAGATAAACCTGGACACCACCACAGCTGCCTCCGTTATCCTGCCATCATATGAACTAACAACTTTGACTTTCCATATAAATGGAAAAATTAGTATTAAGCTTCTGAGAAACGTCATCTGTCGACGGAAGGGAACCAGGACATCAATTTGATCATCACAGGCTCAGTTTTATTGATCAGTACGGCGGGTTAAATACAGTTAATAATGAGCTTCATACATATTGCAAAAGTTGAGCTCAGGATTGGTCAGCTTACATATCAGCACCTACGCCTACTTCTACATTCCTATGGTTCTACTTTTGATACTTTCTACATATTCTTAGGATATATTCAGGACTAATCTCAACTCCCTATCCTCATGTTGCAGCAAGGTCACTGCTGACTCTTCCTTTCAGCTTGCTGACTGCTGACTTTTCTCCTTCAGCTTAACCAGTGGCATTAAGTCAGTGTGGCCTTTCTCAGCTAACCAATTATTAATAATGCTCTCCACATTTCCCCCGTTTTCTTCTTGTGCAAGGAGATTAGTTTGCCATGTTTTTGCTATTGTACGGCTGACCATGTTTTGAATACAGTTAAAGATACAAGGCAAAATAAGCAAAAACAGTAAAATTACACCCAGCAGTCCTATAGCATAGATCACAAGGTTCCTCAGCCACGGTCCGAGTCCCAAGCCTTTAAGCCATTCGTCAATTCCTAAACCGTCTTCTTCCTTAAGTTTGTGAAGTCCCTGTTGTAATTCTTTTGTCTTAGTGTGAATGGACACCGAATGATCAGACAGATTCATGCAACACATTCCCTCAAACTCTTCACATCCATGCCCTTGTGCTAAGAGCAAAAAATCTACAGCTGCTCTATTTTGCAAAACAGCATGGTTAACACTTTGCACATCTGCAGTTAACATGTCTAGAATTTCTGATGTCTTGTTCAGCTCATCCCTTGCCCAGCATCCTAATTGTTTTGCTAAATTCATGGCTTTATTGGCAGATCCTCCTGGTAAGATAGTTGAAACCACCACCTGTTTGAATGTGCCCCAAAACCGTGGATCTCCTATCTTGCTGCAGTCTAAGTCATGTATGCTACGTTTTCTCCTGTTTGAATTTTGACTCAGCTGTATTAGCAAGGACACATTAGGATGAAACAGTAACAATTTTCCCAAGTAACAGGGTCTACCCTGTGGTTTAGCTGGTATACCATTCCATGCCCTGTCTCCACAAATCAAAAATATTCCTGTGGGTAATTTCATCGGTGCTGTGATTTTTGTGCTGTTACATTGACTGTAATGCTGTGGAGAGAATTCACTCACATTCAGGGATGAATCTAGGGTGGCCCGTGTTTCTTTAGGTTGGTTTAAATTCTGAGCACCCGAAAGTTTGAAGCTAAACCATCCACCAGCTGTAGTGTTAGATATGCTGGCATTTGTACTTCCAAAAAGATCCAACTCTTCAGGAGGAGAATGCAAAGAGGTGTTAAGTGATTGGATTAGTAAGCATTGACGATAGCCATCACTCTGACCTGCAGTATACCCTTGTTGCACCGGCAATGTGATGTTTGACATGTTAGACATACATAAGGTTCGATTGTTTATCAAACTACAAAATTCTCCAGGAGACCACACCGGAAGTCCCACCAGGCATGTTCGAAATGGGTTAGTGACTCCTCCAAGACTAAGACAAAGTGATGATTGGTTAGTTTGATTAGCAAGTGTTACCCATAAATTTTCCCTTGGTTGACTAAAGTGTGTTACTCCTACTGCTTCACTTGCTACAGCATTGAGCAGTATAACAAAAACAAATCTCATTTTTCTTTCTGCTTGCTTTGCTTCTCCTTTTCTTCCTTCTGCTTGCGTTGTTTTTCCTTTCTTCGCTGTCTTTTCCCTGGTTTGCTAGATTGTCTATTGTAAGGCTGAGTCAATTTTTGAATATACTGATCTAATTCTAAATCAGCATCCTTGCTCACAGGTATAGCATGAGGTAAGTTTGAAGGCAAATCAGCTTTACAGCGAGCTGCTATGATGCGTGAGGCTTTAGTAATTTCAAATATTCTAAGGTTTTCCTGTAACTTCCACCTAAGATATGCTATAATCACTTGTTCTGCACTCTCAAAGAGCTGTAATCCTGTCCGTCCTGGCAGGCCAGTACTTTGTTCAAGAGCTCTAACCCAGATATGATTTCGAATCCACTTTCCAAAACAAGATGTACACCATAAATATCCCAATGACCTCTGTGAATACCAATAAACCTGATTACAATCTGCACAATGCAAAGCTACCCATGCATAGCATTTATCTTTATCCTTTTTGCAAACATAACAAGGAAGCGAATGTAAGTAAGGACCAGTATAAAATTCTGGTTCTTCAATCCAAAGCAACCAATTCAATGGTGGTGATCGCAAAGCCTCTTCGGCCTTTTTACTATATGAGGCTAACAGCTCAAGGTCTTTCTTTAACACAAGGTGTATCTTATTTCGTAATCGTAGTTCTTGTTTGTTATCCTCCTCAACAACTATATCCTCCTGAGGGTCCCACAACTGTAAAAGTGTTCTAATCATAGAAAATTAATTAGCAATCACTGATACCCCTATTCAAATGAGACCGTTCCCTTTTTTGCCTTCTTTTTCTTATCTGTCTTCAATCTTGCTGCTCCTAATTTCACTGGTCCTGCCACTTTCAAACTTAATTTTTGCAACTTATCAATGCAGCAATCTAATGCTCTATCAGGATCCCCTTGGAAAGGTCCTACAACTGAATGCTGTGTTAAAGGCACTAATTTCCTACACCTTATAGAAACTATACGTGATTTACTTTGAACCTTAATTTTATTCACAATCCATTGTATTTCCCATCGATAATAAGCAAGAACCTTCTGTTCAGGAGACTCATAAAGATTTAAAGCTATATATGCGTTTTGCCCCGTTTGTCTCCTTAATTCATCTTGCCAGCTTTTTCCCCCACGTATGCTCGTGTTCACAAGTATGACACCACAAATCCCGTAATAATGATTGTTCTATCCAAAAAGTTCTTTTACAACCCCCACAACGTAGAGCTATCCAGGCAGCACAATGTGGATTGTGACAGTCAAGGCAATGTAGTTTCGCTGGATCTGTTAAGTGAAAAGTTGATAATGAGTCAATGAAACCAATCAACTCCTGGGCCGTCCGGTAGTGACGTGTCAGTGCTCTGTCCACCGCTTCTGAGTACCCCTTCAATTGAAACAGTAGTGGTTGTAGGACTAGAAGCAGTTTCTTTCCCAGTCGCTCCCTGTCCTCCTCCGTAAGGCGATCCACCAGAGGCTGCATCAAAAACAGGTTTAGTCCACTTAGCAGGCACCCATAAAGGCCCTGTAGGTGAGGAAACACAAAGATACCCCCGACCCCAATATAATACTTTTGCAGGTTTTTCCCATAATCCTGTACTCGGGTTCTTATACTTAACCCAGACCTCTGTTTCCTTAGTATTTTCCTGACCTGACCTCGGATGATGTTTCATTGCAGGGGGGGTATCATCTTCCCCAAAAATGCATAAATGGTTAATCACATACAAAACCTTAGCCAAACATGCTTGTGGATTTCCCAAATCTTGATGTTTTTCAATATACTGCTTAAGGGTACAGTTTGCTCTTTCCCGTAAAGCTTTCCTTAACTGTATCAGTAACTCATACAATCGTTTATTATTCACTTCCTTAATTGCTGCTTCCTCTATTCGTTTGACTACTCCTGCAACATACATAGAGTCTGTGACCACATTTAAAGGCTCCTGTAAGTTGGAAACCGCCCATACTACTGCTAACAATTCCAAAGTTTGTAAGCTATCTGCAGGGTCTGCTGTGAGGAGTTGATGCTTCCATTGTCCTTTTTCTTGCCAGGTAACAGCAGCACACCTTGATTTCTTTCCTGCATCTGTAAAAACTGTAATAGCTCCTTCTATGGGGTTTTCTTCTCTCACAGGTCGAGTGATCCAGTTCCATTCTGTCATCCATTGCAAAACTCTAGGCACTAATTTACTAGTCTCTACTTTAGCAGGTGACATCAATAATGCTTCTTGTAAATTCTTTGAATTTATCAAGTACCAGTCCAAGGTTTCTTTTTCCATAGGTAATCTAATAGTAGCAGGTTCTCTACCATCCACTTCAAGAATTCTGAGACGCCCCTTTTTGATTAATGCAGCCAATTGTTCAATTTTTGAAGATATTGTTTTCTTATGCTGTAGTGGTGGTGATAACCATTCCAACACCCGTATCTCCCCCGTTTTCTTTTGCAACTGAGAGAGAGCACCAAGCAAGTGGCAAGGGCTATTCCAGATAGTAAGGTCAATGGGGTGGTGGAGTTGTTGAAGAGACGCATACCCTTGCTGTACACAGTTACTAATTTGCTGCAAGGCAAGACGATGCTCCTTTGTCAGGTGTACAGGAGTAGTAGGGTCCACGCCTTTTAACAAAGGCCGTAGGACTTCTAATAAATGATTTGGTATTCCCACAATAGGCTTCAGCCACTGTAAGTCTCCCAGCAACTTCTGTGCATCATGTAGAGTTTTAATGTCCAATTGTAATTCCAATTTTTGTGGTATCACTATTTGATCCGTCAAAGTCCATCCCAAATATTTCCAGGGCTTTGTAGTCTGAATTTTCTCTGCAGCAATAACAAGTGAATATGCAGCAAGAGTATTTTTAATGGTGTTAATCTGTAAAGAGGAGAATGGCTGTTGCTGTGCAAACAAAATATCGTGCATGTAATGATATATTATGGTTGCTGGCCATTTGCGACGTAGTGGCTGTAATGCAGCATCAACATAAAGCTGACATAAAGTGGGGGAGTTGCGCATGCCCTGCGGAAGAGATGTCCATTCAAATCTTTTATCTGGTTCCCCATGATTTATTGCTGGTAAAGTAAAAGCAAATCTCTTCATGTCATCAGGATGCAGGCCAATAGTGAAAAAACAATCCTTCAGGTCAATAATTAAAAGTGGCCAGTGTTCTGGAATCATAGCTGGATTTGGAAGACCAGGCTGTAAGGCCCCCATTGGTTCCATTTGGTCATTTACAGCCCTCAAATCATGTATCAAACGATATTTCCCTGATTTCTTTTTGATTACAAAAATAGGTGTATTCCAAGGGCTTGTGGACAGTCTTAGGTGCCCTTTTGCATATTGTTCCTGTACCAATCATGGGCATGCATAAGACTCTCCCCTTTTAATGGCCATTGCTTAACCATCACCGGTGTATCCGTTTTCCAGGTGAGTGGAATGGGGAAAGTCCAAGCAATGGCAATTACCCCAAAGGGTGCTGATTAGTTAACACCACTCCCAATTGTGTTAAAATGTCCCTTCCAATTAAACAGGAAACTGTAGGAGGCAGTTGAACAATCGAAAACACAGCAGATATTTGTTGATTCTCAATGCACACAGACAAAGACGGCGACCTGCTTGCCAATGTAAATCCTCCCACTCCTGTGAGCATGTTTGATGAGGGAAATAGAGGCCAATGTTGTGGCCATGCTTCTGGAGAAATGATGCTAGTATCTGCTCCTGTATCCAATAATCCATAAAGGGTTATGCTTTGATGCCCATAGGTAATTTCAACCTTTTGCTTTGGTCTATTTTGTAAATCCACAGTTAAAAGTGTAACACCAGTAGAGCCAAAACCTTTTTCATCCCGTGCTTGCCCAGTAAATGATTGTATTCCTGATGTCATTTGTGACAGTGGCACCAATTGTGCTATGTGTTGTCCTTTTGTAATTTTAATCGGAGGATAAAGGGTGTAAGCCATAATTTGTATTTCCCCTGTAAAGTCCGCATCGATAACACCAGGCAAAACAAATAATCCCAACATAGTTATAGAGGAACGTCCCAGCAATAATGCTCCACATGTTTGTCCATTTAATATAAGAGGACCCTTTATTCCAGTGGGTATCCTCTCAGGCCGGTTCGTCATTAGTGTGACGTCTACTGCTGCTGATAAGTCCAAGCCGAAGCTCCGTGTTGTTGCGGGTTGCAGACAGGAGATAGCAACGATGTCACGGCAGCTGCTGGTGTCTCCAATGTCACGGCGGCAACTTGTGTGATGAATGGTCTCGAGCCTCCTTGCGTGAATGCCAGTGAGCCATTTCGGAGAGGAGCAAGAGCAGCTAACACCTGATTTTGAGTAGATTATGCTTTTGCAACCCTAATCCTAATTCCTTTAAGGCTTCTGCTATAAATGCCTGTGAAGTTGTTGGCATTAATGCCATTCGCTCTAATGCTTCCTCAATAGTCCAATTTGCCCCTAAAGTAGCCAACACTCTTTGGGTTGCTGGATTGCTATTTTGCAAGGCACACCTGCTTCAATAGCACCCTGCAACACCAGCCCGATCTATAGCAGTAGCTGTTCCATCGATAAAATTTCCAAATGATTCTTCCCTACCTTGTTTAATGCCCATATAAGCCGGTAGCCCTCCTGGCTCTTTAACCGTATCTATTGCAGCACGCACTAACCACATAGACTCTCTAAGTTTATCTTCTCCCGATATCATCTGTGCCTCTGTACGTAAAAATGCCTCTAAGCCCATCAGCTCCTTTACTGTTACTCCATGTAATGGGTCATGTGCATTAAACAATAACTGCTGATGCTGAGTAAATATCAACCGAACTATTCCTCCTAAATCATTAGGACATAAAACCTGAGTATTAAAAAGATAATCTAGCATTTGCCTAACAGGTTCACTTTTTACTCCAAACTGACTAACCGTAGAACGTAGCTGAGTTAACAGCTTCCAATCTAAGGGGGTATATTCTGCTATATTATGTGTAAGGTTCCCCTGTGCATCATACTGTGGTGTGTATGTAACTGGACATGCAAGACTAGAAGCTATTTCCACCGCCTCACCATCCCCCATTTGCATTACTTCTTTCGCCAAAGCAGCCCAAGCTTCCCTCCTCTGTTTAGCCATCTCCCGCCATGGATCACGGTGTGCCCCTGGGATGGGATCTGGCCCTTTAAGGGTGCTATGCTGCTGGCGCTTCGGTGCAGACACCGAGTTTTCGTGCGGGGGGGGCAGTGAAGCAGAGGCTGGCTCGCGCGGGGGAAGCAGGGGCACCCCCCTCCCCCGCTGGAGCTGACAGTGAAACCAGAGCCGACTCAAGCGGAGCCAGCCTGCGGGGGGCAATCAGCCCCCCCGCTGGAGCCGGCTCGGGCGGGGGAATGGGCCCTTCCCCCGCCGAAGCTGTAACCGGAGCCGGCTCACTGAGGGGAAGCGGCGGAGGCAAAGCTGGCGGCGGAGGCGAAGCTGGCTTGCTCCCATCCCCACCATCCGACCCGCCTGAAGCTGGTGGCGGAGGCAAAGCTGGTTTGCTCTTACCCCCACCATCCAACTCGCCCTCCCCCTCTGACAGAAAAGGTGCAGACGGTTCCACTGCGCCTATAGAAAAATCCTCCACACCACTTTGCTGGGGACTCTTAGGCATAAGTACCTTAGTTACAGAAGGTGCCAGGGGATCATCTTCACGACCATACCCTATATTCCTCTTAAGAGCTTCTATTGCCCTTTCTGCTGCCTTTCTCTCAGAGACCTGCTGAAGTAACGTGTTATACACCACCCGCCATAACTTCCCGAATTTCTTTGCTGACTTATCATCGTCTAGTACTGTATCCCACAATATTTCTCCAAACTTTCTCCACTCTGATAACTCATGAACTGTATGAGGATTAGAAAAGATACCCTTAGCATGGCCATAAGCTAATAACCCTGGTAACTCCTTTTTTAAATCTATCCCTTTTATCCCACGCCGCTCTAAATAGGCGGTAAATAAATCATATGCCACTTGCCTATCCATACTTATTAATCAGCGCGTGCTGTTGCAGCTCTCCAGGCTCCTGCGACACGTATTGGCTTAAGTCACCGTTGTGAACCTTAAGGGTGCTTCAAATTCCGGCACCATCCCAGCTGCAAGGACCCAAACCCAACTTCCTCAACTGTGGCGTAATCCCTTTTTCTTTTAATCCGAGAAAAAGGGCAGAGATTCAATTATGCCCGCATTCTCCACCATTTGTCGGCGGAAGGGAACCAGTACATCAATTTGATCATCACAGGCTCAGTTTTATTGATCAGTACGGCGGGTTAAATACAGTTAATAATGAGCTTCATACATATTGCAAAAGTTGAGCTCAGGATTGGTCAGCTTACATATCAGCACCTACGCCTACTTCTACATTCCTATGGTTCTACTTTTGATACTTTCTACATATTCTTAGGATATATTCAGGACTAATCTCAACTCCCTATCCTCATGTTGCAGCAAGGTCACTGCTGACTCTTCCTTTCAGCTTGCTGACTGCTGACTTTTCTCCTTCAGCTTAACCAGTGGCATTAAGTCAGTGTGGCCTTTCTCAGCTAACCAATTATTAATAATGCTCTCCACAGTCATCTTTTATACTGACTCAGCAGAAAGACAGAAAATTCACTGAGAATTTTCTGTGTACATTTGACAGGAGAGCTTGCAACTGTCCTCAACTCAAGTCAAATACAGGAGGATGCTTTTCCTACATTTCAGGAACTTTGCCAGTTTGGTCCATGCTTTCCTACTAGAAAATACATTGGAAAAAATTAGGAAGAGAAGCACAAACAATTCTTGTCAATTTTTCTCTTTCGTGTCTTTGCAAACATGCTCCTGGAAATGCAGATCCATGACTTCTGGAACAATCAGTGGCATCTCTGGGAAGCAGGGCAGGGACTGACAGGCAAGGACACACTGCACCTGCCTGATGCTGGGGCAGCAGGAGTTTGCCCATTTTCCTGTCTCCTTGGGAGAGCCACCTTGGCTGGGAAACGATCCCTTCACTGGTCTAGGAGGGAGGCACAGCCAGTGCAATGCCAGGGAGTGCCTTTACCCTGGAGGCAGGGAGAAGGCAGAGGAAGAGGGGGGAAGTTAGGAAGCTGCACTCAGGGCTCTGCAGGGCTCCCGGCTAGGTCTCGAAGCACAAGGAGCCAGAAGAGCTTGGCCAGACAATCACGAGCTCTGGACACCTTGTCCTCAGCACCGGGAACCCGTTTGCTTCTCCAGGCCCTGGGCACTGCTTCCGTGCTGCTCATGCAAGTTACACACAGACACAGAGCTACCTGCTCTGTCGCAACCCTCTTCAGCACTGAACAGCACAACACAGTAACATGTTCTCTTCAGTACATGGTCTAATTATTAATAGTCCTGCAAAGACTCACATTCAAAGCACACACAAAAACCCCAAACCCTGGTACAAACCTTGCATCAACACAAAATGCATGTTGCTGTTCAGAAACACAGGGCAGCACTTTTGGCCAATGCTTTTTCCTATAAGATCTTTCAAAGGATTGCAAAAGTGACATTGTTTGGCAACTTCTTCAAGGAACAGACAAGAGAGGCTTCTGAGTTTTTAAAGATTTATTGGTTTGCTTTCACTTTCCTTTTGGCATCCTTACACTTCATCCAGCATTCCAGAAAATCGTGAAAATCCAAAATAATATCAGGGGAAGTTTCTGAATTCATTCATGTTTCTCCCAAAGACTTTCTTGACATACATACAAGTGACTGGTCCTATGACATACAGAGACGCAGTGGTTTCCCTGACTGGACATTACAAGACAACGTTATAGACTCCACTATACTAAAACACTTCTGTTGCCTGGTAATTACAAAGCCTGAAGCTCTTCTAGAGGCTTTTCCCAGTGCAACTTCATTAGGTTCCTCTCTGCCCAACTCTCGAGCCTCTCCAGGTCTCACTGAAGGGCAGCAGAGCCTTGTGGTGCCTCAGGCCCTGCTCCCAATTCTGTCCCATCAGCAAACACTGAGGGAACACTCTGTCCCTTCTGCCAGGTCACTGGGGAATAAGGCAAACAAGGCTGGGCCCAGCACGGCGCCCTGAGCTCGCAGCTACCTGAGTTTGGAGCTCCCCTGTCCACTTCTCTGCCCCACTGTCCCTGAGCTGCCTCGGGGGCCTGTTATGGGAGGCAGGGACAAAGCCTTGCTGAAGTCCCAGCTGGCAACAACCACTGCTCTCCCCTCACAAGCCCAGCCAGTCAATGCAGCACAGGTGGCTATGGGATTGGTCAAGCATGGTTTCCATTCCTGTTATTCCACAGGCTTAGAGATGGCATCCAAGAGGAGCTGTTCTGTCACCTTTCTGGGGATGGAGCTGAGGCTGATGGCCCTGCAGTTTCCTGGCTCTTTCTTGGTGCCCTTTTGCAAGACTGCAGTGATGTTGGCTTTCCTCCACTGCTCATGCCTCTCTCCAGGGCTGTCTCCTTCCCTGACCTGCTGGCAGAGCACCCTGTGCCAGAGGCAGGAGCAGAGATTTCCCTTGACCCCAAAAGGGAACACTGGGCTCAGGCCGAGTGTCAGTGTGACCTGACAACGGGAGGAGAAGGCATGAAGGAGCAGAGCTCACACAGGGCTGAGCAGGCAGTAGAGCCCTCGTGGCTCTGGGCTTGCTCTGCAAGCTCCTTGGCCTCTACTTTCTCCACAGAGAGAGAGGAACAGCACCTCAAAGCGACCAGGAAACCCGGCCATGGAGCGAGGCTGGGGCTGTGACACCTCAGGGAAACCGGACACGGAGAGGGACTGGGGCTGTCAGCCCTCAGGGAAACTGGCAATGGAGCGGGGCTGGGGCTGAGACACCTCAGGGAAACTGGCCATGGAATGGGGCTGGGGCTGTGACACCTCAGGGAAAGCGGCCATGGAGCGGGACTGGGGCTGTGACACCTCAGGGAAACTGGCCATGGAGTGGGGCTGGGGCTGAGACACCTCAGGGAAACCGGCCATGGAGTGGGACTGGGACTGTGACACCTCAGGGAAACTGGCCATGGAGTGGGGCTGGGGCTGAGACACCTCAGGGAAACTGGCAATGGAGTGGGGCTGGGGCTGTGACACCTCAGGAAACCGGCCATGGAGCGGGACTGGGGCTGTCAGCCCTCAGGGAAACCGGCCATGGAGTGGGACTGGGGCTGTGACACCTCAGGAAACCGGCCATGGAGCGAGAGTGGGACTGCCAGCCCTCAGGAAACCCGGACATGGGGCTGGGGCTGTGGCTGTGACACCTCAGGGAAAGCAGCCATGGGTGTGGCTTGGCCTTTGACACCTCAGGGAACTCACCATGGCAGCCACCTCCAGGGGTTTTGAAGTACTTGTTTCTTGGTTTAATGCCCTTCCAAGATCAATTTTCCTGATCCTTATCCATATTTTGGACAAGTATTGCCTCCTGAACAGGCCACATCCTGGATGTGCAATGATTCCATCTGATCCAGCTGTGCCTCTTCCTTTCTCAAGGGATGGACAGAGGGGCTCTATGGAAGGTGGCATTTCCTGCAGGAAGGGAGGCGATGCCAGGCACAGCCACAGGAGGTTATTACTCTGCCTCTGGGCCTGAGCCCTGCTGAGGCTTGAGCTGCCCTCTCTGCTGCTTGGCACTGCGGGCACAGCCCGGACAAGATCAGCACGGCCCAGAGGAATTGTCCCGAGCAGGCTCAGGGCGTGCGGGTACTGAGCTGTCCTGCTGGGCTCCCTCTGTGGGAGACACGTCCCGAAACCTGGGAGCGGCTGCACGGGGTGATCATGGTGGGGAAGGGGCAGAGGGGGAGAGCAAGGCTCCAGTGCGTCCTGAGAGGGCCTGGCTATGTGCCCGTGGGCTGTGGGAGCTGTTCCATGGGCAGGTGGGCAAGCAGGAGGGAGGGACGGAGGTTGGGAGCGACTGCTGTGGCACTGCAGATTTCCCCAAGCATTTAGAGAGAGTTTCCTCTGTGGGAGGGAGAGAGCCCCAGGGCCCTGGGCTGCTCCAGCTGCCCCTCCAGGCATGTTGCACAGGACCTGCAAAGAGTGTGGAGAGTGACCAGGAAGCACAGCACAGGCTCCCACAGCCTTACCCCACCCCCTTGCAGTGCCCAATTCTCCAAGGCAGGAGGGGATCCCAGCACACCATGGAAATGGTTCTGTAGCATCTGTGCTCCCTTCTCGACTGGCATGTGACTTGGAGTAGTTGGAAATGCTGGTGAATGGTACTTTGAAGACCTTGCCAGATGTTGAATGCACGTTCGCAATGTACCTTTCCTGCCAGAATAATCCGTGTCAGTGTGGCAAGATCTCACTTGTGCCATTTCCCTTAAATTTCACTGAAGGTTGATCAGTTCTGGAAACCTTGCCCAGCTCCCTTCTGGAGCCCTGAGGGATCCCACAGGATCGCTGTCAGTGGGAAGAAGGGGCATTTGGCTGTCTAACCTCCTCCCGTGTGCAATGGCACTGTGTCCTTCTGGGTGCTCTGTGCAGCCACAGAGAAGAGCAGAGAGGGAAGGGGCTGGGCCCAGGGCTGTGCCCCGGGACTGAGCCTTTCTCAGCTCCTTTGCTGCCCCCAGGGAGCCTGAGCTGCTTCTGTGGCCACTGCCAAGCCCTGGCCCTGCCTGGGGCTGGGTTTGGAGCTGCTGGCAGCTCCAGGGAGTCCTTTCTGCCCTGACTGCCCCGCAAGGGGCTCCTTCCATCCCAGTGTGGGGCCACTTCAGGCAGGAGGTCCCCCTGGCCCTGCTCCTGAGTGGAAGGCAGAGCCCAGGGAATGCCTTGGAGGGCACCAATCACCCAGGTGCCCTCACTGCCACTCGGGCCTGAAGGAGAATCTTCAGCAGTGCCATTGGAGCTGTTGTGTCCTGCCTTTCTTTGCAGCTGAGCCTGTTTCTAAAGGTGATCTGGCTTCCCAGCCCACGTTCAGGATTGAGCCTCTGGGAGATGGTGAGGGTAGGTCAAGGCCTTTCCCGCGGGAAAGCTGCCAGCTGAGAGCCCAAAGCTCGGCCGGGGGGCATCATGGCAGGTGCCAGAACAGAGCCATGCACATGTGTGCCCTCGCCCTGCACGATCCACTCACAACTTCTGCTCAGCACTGGCAGCTTTTTGAAGGCAGCTGGGCCCTGGCCCAGCTGAAAAAGACCAGATGATTTGTTGATTACAACCGTTTTTGCATAAGCATGACGTCCTGAAAATGCCGTCAAAGTAAAGGAGAACAGTTCCGTCTTTAAAGGTGTACTTTTTGTTTCTCAAGTGATGGGCCAAAAGGCAGGACAGAAGGAGGTGTTTCCCCAAAGAAGCAGAGGCGGATTGGCAGCCTCTGCTGCAGGAAGGAAGGCCAAGCCAAACACAGGCATGGGCACGGGCACAGGCTCAGAAGGTAATTGCTGTGCCGGGCTCAGCAGGGCTCAGCCCTTGGCAGGGCTGGGTGGCTGCAGCTCTTCCACTGGGGCCTGCCCTTGCACGGCCCAGCAGCAGCCAAAGCTATGGGCACCTCTGGAGCTCGTTCACAGCCCCGGGGAAAGGGGACTCATGCACCAACGTCCCTCCCGCTGCAGCTGCTCCGGAGCTGGCCCTGAGTGCCCAGAGGCCCAAGGCACAGGAGCAGCCCCGAGTGGGAGCCCTGCCGCGAGCCCAGGGCCCGAGCCAGCCTTGGCTCCCGTTTGGGCAGGCGCTGCACTGGGTCCTGACAGGGCCTGACTCTGTGCCCTGGGGCTGGGGGAGCTGTCACGCGGCAGGGAGGGCCAGGGCTGGCAGTGGCTGCTCAGGGATGGGTGTGGCCCGTGTCCCTCCAAGCAGCAACTGCCCAAGAAGCTGCCCCCCTCTGTCCTTTCCCCACCACGGGCACCCCGTGCAACCGCTCCCAGGTTTCGGGACGTGTCTCCCACAGAGGGAGCTGTTTTGCGGAGAAAAGAAGAAACCTCGCAACTTTATAAAAGTTGTAAATCTCGGTGTGCTTTTATTACGACGCGCGCCGGACGCAAGCCCCCCAAAAAGGCAGGCGTACCTCTGAAGACCCCGGGTCTTCTTTTATCCCCCTTCCAAATGCATATGCATACAGTTTCACAATAGGTTCATACAGATTCATTCCGTGTGACATTTAGCACCAGCTCTTCTTTATCAAAGAATTTCTAGGTCGGGGGCAAATTGACCTTGTGGTCATTTCTGTTTTTATTTCTCTGTCTCCTTGTTGTCTCTGGAATGTGGCTTTTCCTTCAGCTTTGGCCTCACAGACTTTTCACCCTTTCCAGACATTTCACCTAATTCAGAATGGATCCCTACTCTGTCTCACTCCCCCCTTTCCTAGGAAATAAGTAAATTCTTTTACTTAAGGAAAACCTCCATGACAATAAGTGTCTTTTAACACTTCACCATGTACGTTTGACAAAGAGGTTAGTACAGCTATTCGTTGTAGCATTCTACAGTTCCAAATTAACCATGTAATAGATAATCCTAAATTTATCCCAACTAATATTAGTAAAACTACAATGGGGTGGCATAACTTATTAAAGATTCCATTCGCAGTTGGTGACTGCCCAAAGATCACATCCCACCAGTGATGATCTGTATTTTGTTTCATTCTTTGTAGAACCCTGGTTATCTCCTTTGTATCGTGTTGGACAGTAATTAAGGTTTTCTTTCCATTTTCTTGGATTTCCTTCAGGATTTCCAGTAGGTCTTGGTGCTTAATTAATTGTTTCACTAATGTAAGGTTCATCCCAATAGGGGTAGGTGGTAGTCTGTGATACATCGTGTAATTAGCTTTAATCAGCTGGTGGGATGTCACTGGGGCCAAGTATGAAAAACCACACCCAATAATATTAACAAAATTACAAATACAGAAGTTAGAATGATTTCTACTAGACAGAATAACATCATTGCTATCAATTTGTACAGCAGCACAAGCAGTTCTCAAGCATACACCCTTTTCCAGTATATACGAGCACAGTTTTCTGGTCAGTGACTGGATGAACTTCAAAGTGACAAATACTCTGTTCAGTGTCCAAACACACATCCTGAGCATTAATAGTATTGCTTTCGCAAATGAATCCCATCTGTTCTCTAGTAATGCAGGATTCCAATTTTACTGTCTGCCACTTTCCATTCATCTTTCGTGCCCACACTCTATGTTCTGAAGGATAGAGTATTGTTTTTTCATGGTTTAATCCTAGGGCAATGGTGGGATGGATAACATAAACAGTGGCATTAAGTATGGTAAGCACAAAGGCAGTTGCTACATTAGAAACAGGATCATAGGTGAAATTCACCATAGTCCACCAAGACTGAAACTTCCTTTCAAAATCAATTGCATTATCCCACACAACCTTCCGAATTTCAGCTGGAAAATTACCTTCACTCCCTTCCCATATGATCAGAGCTGCTGTTGCCTGCACCCATAACTGTGCTTGTATACAACTGAAAGCTAAAGACACATTATCTTGAACTGTACCAAGTGCTTCTACTATCAGCTTGTGGTCTTGGTCCCCGGCCGTTTCCCACTTTGACAGTACTTTTGAAATCTGCCACTGGCTAGTTCCTAATGCCAATAGAGATGACTGTAAGGGTTGCTTCAGTTTTGTTAGGCTACCTGCTGCAGCAGCCAGTTTATTCATCAGTATTTCTGAATCAATTCCATTTAAAACTCCTAATCCTGTCCCTAATATGCCAGTTAGATCCTTTCTTGTTCTGCTCCTGAGATATGCCTGTTTTTGTAACCATGTTGTCCAGCCCTCAAAGGAAGTTTTTAGGAAGAAGGAGCAGGCTGGTTGGATTTTTGAGATGTTAATTTGCATTATCAACTCCACACGTTTGAGAGACCATTCTGGATTGAATAATAGTTGTTGCTCACCCACATTCCTTACTACATAGGGGCCTATTCCATACACCTCAGGTTCAAGTTTGGATTGAGTCTGAACTATTTGAGTCTTGCTGTGGGCTGTATAGGGTCTTGCTGTGGTAAAAGGTGTAGTGTCTACTTTGAATTTAAATGAAAGCCCGATATCATCTTGTGCCCAAAGGCAAGTTATTTCTACAGGCTGTATTAAGGTGAAATTACACCAGTAGTCTGATTCATTTAGGCTATCACAGATTTCCTGGTGTTCATATGCACCAGGAGAGGCTGAGACACTAATTTCATTTGGTCTCTCATAAGCCGTCCCATTTATCATCCGGCACCCTACCTTGATTTCTTCCCCTCTAATCCCTTGAAGTGTCCACAGCTTCCATTCCTGCCATTCCTGCTCCCCATATACCTGATCTCCATGAATTACCACAGTGGATAGGTTTAAATCCTTTATCTCAGAAGGTTTTCCCATGGATCCAGTATACTGATTAAACGCCTGGGACCAAGGCCATTCAGCATTGCTCTGAATAAAGGTACTCTCAAGTTCTAAAACTTCAGTTATGATTACACACAAAACAATTCTACAAACTAAAATATGAGCTACTCCTGACCGCAATATATTCATTTTGCCCAAGTAAGTTTTAGTCTCAGTTCATTGTCTCCTGGTGTCACTCCTCAAGGGGTTTCTGGGCCTTCTTCACCCGAGAGTGATGAATCCAGGCGTCCTGCTCCTTGATTCTGATTGCAGTGAAGGTGGTGAGGAGCACTTGGAACGGTCCCTCCCACTGTGGTTCCAAGGTCTTTTCTGTAAGAGACTTAACATATACATAATCTCCAGGTTGTATGTAATGTACTGGCCCATCTAACCCCCGGCTCCGAGTTCCAGCCACATGTTTCTCAATTTCCTTGAGCTGTTGGTTTAAGGCCACCATGTAGGTGGCTAGTGTTACCTCTCCAATATGGGTGGACAGTCCCTTTTGTATTCCATATGGTCTTCTATAGAGTATTTCAAAAGGGCTCAACTTTTCTTTAGCTCGAGGTTTTGTTCAAATTCGCAATAGTGCTAGTGGAAGAGCTTGGGACCAGCGTAGATTAGCTTCCTGCCCCAGTCTTATGATTTGCTGCTTAATCAAATGATTCATTTTCTCCACCTGGCCGCTTGATTGGGGGCGGTATGGGGTGTGAAGTTCCCAGTTGTAGAAGTCCATCCGAAAATCCTTCATTTTTTGCCTCACAATTGTCATGAGAAAAGACTACCGAAGGGTTAAAGCTGCTAAGCCGGTTGGGAAAGAAAGTCTCCTGCTTATCTAGTGTGTTCACAAGTGATGTTTGCAGAACACGCCATGCTGTACTCGAAGGGGGCATGCTGCCCTTTTCTGGAAAATTGAACTGGACTTTCTTCCAAACTCCTGAGCTGGCTGGACTGAGCTCTGGGGTGGTTCCCCTCCGCTCCATGAGAAGACCCCTCTTGTCTGTCTTCAACCACCATGACGGACCAACAGAGATGCGAATTCCCTCGTCAAGGAACCAAGAACCCCTCTGGCACCCTATTGACACCCCCATGGCACCCCCATGGCACCCCCATGGCACCCCCATGGCACCCCCATGGCAACATCCTTCCAGAGACTGGGACTGTACTCCCTCCCAACTCAGGGAGGGGGAAAACTTAACGTACCTGTGAGCACTCGGCCATGAAAACAATGGACTTCTCCCCTCCATGGAAACCTAATTTCAGCCACCCTTCCCCCAACCAAGAACAGTATATATATTGGGGTTCGGTCCGACTGTCCTTTGAGATCTCCCCAAGACGTGTACCAGCGAGTTTCGGCGGCGGGACCCCGAAGACATCACGTTTTGGTAGCTATACCCCATTCCCAGACCTCCTTTCCTCGCTTTTTCCTTGTCTTACCCTTCTCTTCCCTGGATCCCTTAACCAAACGCATATTTAGCTGTGGTTATAATCAATAAATTGTACATTGTTGATTTGTTACTGCAAAACCCCTGTGCCTCTTGTTGGTTATTTTTGCACCCAAAAATCATTCGTCACCCGTTCATTTCGGGCGGACCTTCACACCAGCCTATGCCCAGGTGGCTACTAATCTGTTGCACTATCTTGGAATGAAATGTGATCCTCTATCTGAGGATATTGTGGCTGGAACTCCAAAGCGTGGTATTATTTCTTGTAATAATACTCTGGTCACTTCTCTAGCTTTGACAGTTCTGGTGGGGAACGCTTCTGGCCACCCTGAAAATGTATCTGTCAATACCAGCAAATATCGATACCCCCCTTTCCTTGGGAGTTCTGAAAAGTCAATTTGCCACTGTTGTCCAGGCCCATGGCCTCTCCCAATCTGACCGAGTTTCGGTCTGGGGGTATTTTTGGGGTTAGTCTGGAGGCAAAGATCACACTGTTGGGTCACCTGAGTAATAGTGGCATATAAATTCCTAGTAACAATTCTTTCAATCAGGTATGTGTAAAGGGCATTTATTCCCCAGTGTGTTTTCTGGTGTTCTTCCCTTACTAGTGACCACAATAGATGGGAAGGGATTACCAGTTTCTTTTCAATGGTAGCCCACCCTTCTTGGTTATAAGTCCCTTTTTGATCTTCAATTAATTTCCTATCTCTCTTGTTGTATTCTGGCTTACCTTCAAGGGAGATTTGTCCATCTGGAATAAGGACTCCTTCAGTAGCTACCTCACCTTTTGCTGCTTCTTTTGCCTCTCTATCCGCCAGCTCATTTCCTTCTTCCAATTCTGAGCTCACTTTTTGGTGTGCCTTAATGTGCATAATTGCTACCTTTTCAGGCAGCTGAACTGCTTCCAGCAGCTGGATTATCTCTTGTGCATGTTTGATGTTCTTTCCCTGTGAGGTAAGCAGTCCCCTCTCCTTCCAGATGGCCCCATGTGCATGTACAACTCCGAATGCATACCTCAAGTCTGTGTAGATGTTTATTCTCCTCCCTTTTGCCCTTTCCAAGGCACGGGTCAGGGCAATTATCTCAGCCTTCTGCGCGGAGGTACCTGTTGGTAAGGGTCCAGACTCGATTACCTCTCTGCAGGTGGTTACTGCATACCCAGCATGTCGCTTCCCATTGGCAACATAGCTGCTCCCGTCAGTGAACCAGGTCTCTGCATCATCCAGAGGGGTATCCTTTAAGTCTGGGTGGCTGGAGTAGGTAGCTTCAATGGTCTCCAGGCAATCATGGTGTACTGCTTCTCCTTGATTTCCACTGAGAAAGGAAGCTGGGTTGACAATATTAGTCACCACGATCTCTACATCATCTTGCTCTACCATGATGGCCTGGTATTTCAGAAATCTCTGTGGTGAAAGCCAGTGGCCACCCTTTATTTCCAGTACTGCAGATACTGTGTGAGACACTAGCACAGTCAATTTTTGTCCCAGGGTAAACTTGCATGCCTCTTGAATATTCAGCACAACTGCTGCTACAGCTCTGAGGCAACTTGGCCATCCTTTGGCTTTTGCATCTAGCTGCTTAGAGAGGTAAGCAACTGCCTTCCAGTATGGACCCAAGTCCCGAGCCAGTATTCCCAGGGCAATTCCCTGTTTCTCATGGGAAAATAGGAAGAATGGTTTACTCACATCTGGAAGTCCCAAAGCTGGAGTTGACATGAGAGCATCCTTTAGCTGGTGAAAGGCCCGTGTTGCTTCTTTTGTCCACTGGAGATCTCTGCTTCCATCGGCAATTAGGGCATAGAGGGGTCTGACAAGCAGTCCATAGTTATAAACCCACAGCCGGCACCATCCTGCCATGCCTAAGAAGGTTCGGAGCTCTTTTATTGTCTGGAGTTTTGGAGTTGAGCATATGGCTTCCTTGCGAGCCTGCCCTAAAGTCCGTTGCCCACCACTCACCTCGTACCCCAGATAGATAACTTTCTGTTTCACTACCTGTGCCTTTTTCTTTGCTACTCTGTATCCTTGGAGTCCTAGGAAATTCAAAAGGCTTACCGTCCAGGCCACACATGCTTCCCTCGTCCGAGTGGCCACTAGAAGGTCATCCACATACTGCAAAAGCCTTCCTTCCTCCTGTGGAGCTTCCCAGGACTCCAGATCCTTTGCAAGTTGCTCCCTGAACAAAGTAGGGGAATTTTTCCAGACTTGGGGTAGTCTGGTCCATGTGAGCTGGGTTTTGTGCCCACTTTTAGGGCTTTCCCATTTGAATGCAAAGATTTTTTGGCTGGCTTCATGGATGGGGAGGCAAAAGAAGGCATCCTTTAAATCTAAAACAGTAAACCAGGTAAGCTCAGGTGTTAGGCAAGTTAATAAAGTGTATGGATTGGCTACCACTGGATACAGATCTTCTGTTATTTTATTGACAGCCCTCAAATCCTGTACTATCCGGTATGACCCATCAGATTTCCGAACAGGTAAAATGGGAGTATTGAAATCAGATTGGCATTCTTTCAGTAATCCTAACCGCAGAAAATTTTCAATTATTGGGCTGATTCCTTCCCTATCCTCTTTCTTTAGGGGGTACTGCTTGATTCTCACTGGTTGCGCCCCCTCCTTGAGTTTGATTACTATGGGGGAGGCATTTTTCGCCCTCCCTGGCACATCAGAGGCCCACACCCCGGGAAATACCTGACCTAGTATTTCTTCATCAATTTCTTCCTTAATGCCAATAGCTGTCAGAGTTAAACTTAATACCTCTATGTACTTTTGATCATTCACCTCCAGAGTAATTTCCCCATTTTTGAATGTAATGGTTGCTTGTAATTGTTCCAATAAATCTCTCCCTAGAAGTGCCCTTGGTGAATTAGGCATGTACAAGAATTTATGAATACCCCATTGTTTTCCCAATTTATACCTCAAAGGTTTACAAAAATATGCCCTTTTAGACTGGCCAGTGTCCCCCTGCACTACAACATAATCATTTTCCACAGGTACTAAAGCTTTATTTAAGACTGAATATGTAGCCCCCGTGTCAACCAAAAATTCCACCCTTTTCCCTTCTTCCCCCAGCCTCATTGTTATAACCAGTGGATCCGCTGGGGTAGAATCCCCCGGTCCTCCTCAGTTGTCTTGTACGTGTGCAGCCATCTGCTGGTCACTCCTTCTTCGTTCTGGGCATTGGCCTTTCCAGTGACCAATTCTTTTGCAGATTGCACACTGGTTCCTGCCCAGCTGAGGTGGTCCTTGTCTCAGTGGTCCCTGGTTGTATTTCCTCTGCCTTTCCTCCTGTACCACTGCCACCAACCTTTTCACTCCTTGTTTATATCCTTCCTCCTGGTTACTAAATACTCTCCAGGCTTCCTCTAACAAGGCTTCGAGATTCCTCCCATCTGGTCCCCGAATTTTCTGAAGTTTACGCCTGATATCTCCAGCAGACTGCCCCAAAAATGAATTAACTAGTTGATTTGTCCCTATCTCAGACTCTGGATCTAATGATGTATGATAATGCATAGTATCCCTTAAACACTCTAGAAATTCAGATGGAGTCTCAGAAGGCCCCTGCTTAAGGGAATATAAGGCAGACCAGTTTATGGTTTTTGGAATAGCTCTTTCTACCCCGTTGCTATCCACTCTTGATACTCTGTTAATTTCTTTACCTCTGCTGACACATTAGGATCCCATTCTGGGTCTTGGAGGGGGAAGTGTTCTTTTACATCCAGCTGTGTGGCCTTACAGTAATCCTCTGCCAAATTCCCTGCTGTCTTTAAGATCAGCTGTTTCTCTGTTTCAGTGAAAGCATCTAATAGTAGCTGGATGTCAGCCCAGTCTGGATTGTGTTGTTTGATAACATATCGTAGGCGTTTGGCAGTGAGTATCGGGTCAACACGATAATTCCTCGCAATCCTTTCCCATGCTTCTAAATCAAGGGTGGTAAATGGCACTTTGATCATTAATTTGGCCCCTTCTGGTCCCACTGCCTGTCGCAGAGGGGCCTGTAGCACTACTTGCCTCCTAGTTCTAGATGCAACTGGACTCCCATGGGTGGGGTGGGTTCTAGTAGATGTGCCTTCCCCACCTGAGTCCTCCTCCTTTTTGGGGAAGTTCCCTTCCTCCTCATCCTCAGTTTCAGCCTCAACCTCCCCAACCTCCCCACCTCGGGGAGGAGCTGGAGGAGCTTTCACCCACTCAAATGTGTCCCGTTCTTGCTCCTCAGAACGATAGACCTTATCTGATCTCATACACCGTTGTCCTATACTGCATGCTGAACAACAGTGTTTGATTTGCCCTCTCTTTGCCTTGTTATTTTTTTCAAGGGCCAAGACTAGTGGGTCTGAGGGTGATTTAATCCCACAGTCCTTTTGCCACTCTAGGTGATTTCTTAAAACAAAAAACATATCAGCATACGAGGCCTCATCACATTTACCTTCCCGTCTTAAAAACAACATTAACTGCAGTAAAGTATTATAGTCTAGGGTTCCAGTGGTGGCCACCTTGCTCCATCCTCTAACCTGTATAAGGGCCACCAGCGTGTGCAATACTGGATTAGATCCTTTTTATTCTCAGAGCCCCCCCGGCTATTGACTTCCTTCCAGTGGGCCAAGATGCACCCTAAGGGGCTGGCCCGTGGAACTTCCTTGCTCTGGTTAGTTCCCATTATTTCCTTCTTGCCCTATCTCGCTTCCACCCAAACCTCTTTTCACAGGACTTCACAGTAGCTTCCCAGTCCTCCTCCCACACACTCCAAGTGGCAGGTATCAGATGCGATTTCCCACACACAAGTTTTAAGATCTTAGACTCTGAATCAACTTGATCAGAAACCTCTAATCTACACTTGGGGCATGTGCCCCATCGCTTGTTAGAACAGCAATACCAGCATTTCCCACAAACTGTGCAGTGTAATAGTACCCACACAGCGTGCCAGCCCCTTGATGCACCAAAGGCTACTCGAAATTTCCCGCAAAGGCAAGCTATTCCATTTATTACAGGGAGCTCTAAATCCTCTACAGCAAGCTGTTCCCAGTCCAGACTTACAAGAGTGCCAGCTGAAGTCTGGTAGAGCCCCTATAAATGAACTCATTCGTCTCCCCTATCTATCCAATAATCTACCGGATTCACAAACTCTCAGGGGTCGAGTCTAAACCACTGAGGCAGAGGAACCCCTCGGGTTTGTCTAGCCACGGTGAAAGCATGCACAACCTACACCACAATTTACCACCTTTACTCAATAAACATCCTCACCCACGCTTTTCAACTGTTTACTCTATTTTATCTGTTGGGCGCTCCCCGCCCCCACAGCCTACCCCGGCCGGTGCTTACTCAGCCTCCCCAGTGGCGGGTAGGAACTCCCCCCCCTGCACAATAGAGCGCTATGGATCTACTCGCTTTTATATACCATACACTTTATACACTTGCACGATTACAAACACAGCGTGCTGATCACACAATGCAACATACAGCAACACAGTGTCTGGACACCACTCACACACACAAACAAAGAAAACATACGCGGGTTCAGCTCTGCCCTATCAGAACAACGAACCCCAATACATGCATACACAGGTTCACCCAGCTCACCCCCAGAGCTGCTGGCAGTTCCGCTCTATCAGAACGATGAGCCCCATCTCTAATACAGCTGCTCTATCAGCTGAACCCAGACGTCTCTGGGTGTTTTACTCCCTTGCTCTCCTTTTCCCCCCCCCGGGGGCCCCTCAGTACATACCATATCTTCCTCCGCAGGCCAGCAGGTCCTTGTCTGTCCCAGCAGGAGGCAAGCCGAGACGAGCGGAGCCCCACCAGGAAAATCCTGGGGCGCGCCTAGGAGTCCGTTGGTTCCCCTCCTGCCCCTGTGGGGACAGAGAGGGAGACGGAAGGTATCTCTCTCTCCTGGCTGGCTCACCAAGAATGTTTTGCGGAGAAAAGAAGAAACCTCACAACTTTATAAAAGTTGTAAAGCCCGGTATGCTTTTATTACGACGCGCGCTGGACGCAAGCCTCCCCAAAAGGCATGCGTACCTCTGAAGACCTCAGGTCTCCTTTTATCCCCCTTCCAAATGCATATGCATACAGTTTCACAATAAGTTCATACAGATTCATTCCGCGTGACATTTATCACCAGTTCTTCTTTATCAAAGGAATTCTTAGGTCGGGGGCAAATTGGCCTTGTGGTCATTTCTGTTTTTCTTTCTCTGTCTCCTTGTTGTCTCTGGAATGTGGCTTTTCCTTCAGCTTTGGCCTCACAGACTTTTCACCTCTCCTAGACACTTCACCTAATTCAGAATGGATCTCTACTCTGTCTCATTCAGTTGCCCTGAATATTCTCGTAGTCATTGCCAGGCACTCCCAGTTACCTCAGTGGGGTTCAGCTGCCCCCAGTTTTATGCCAGTCACTGCCAGGACATCCCAGTTGTCACTAGCATGCATCCTGTCATTCCTAGTTTCTCCCAGTATGTGTGCAGTTGTCTCCCAGCATGGGCCTGGTAGCTCCCAGTAACACCCAGTCAGGGTCTACTGACACTCACTATAATCCCAGTATGATCCCAGTCACTCCCAGTATGATCCCAGTGACCCCCAGTGTGATCCCAGTTGCTCCCTGTCAATGCCAGCAGGACCCCAGTAGCCTCCAGTATGATCCCTGTGACTCCCAGCCTCTTCCTGTTACCTCCAGCATGCTCCCAGTCTCTCCCACTTCCTCCCAGTTGCTTTCAGCATGATTCCAGTTGCTCACAGCCACTCCCAGTGAATCCCAGTATGATTCCAGTCACCCTCAGTGTGATCCCAGTCATTGCCAGCATGGACTCAGCTGCTCCCACTGTGATCCCAGTATGATCCCAGTTGCTGCCAGAATAGTCCCAGTTGTTCCCAGTTCCTGCCAGTATGATCCCAGTTGTCCCTAGAATAGCCCCAGTCCCTCTCAGCATGGTCCCACTCACTCCCAGTTGCTGCCTGTGTGGTCCCAGTCCCCCAGTATGATCATGGACACTCCCAGTATATCCCAGTGTGCCCAGAAATGGTTCTGGTTCTCTCAGAATGGTCCTGGTCTTTCCCGGTGATTTCCAGTTGCCTCCAGCCTGATCCCAGTAATCCCTCTTCCACCCAGTGTGATTCCAGTTGCCTCCAGTATCATCCCAGTCACTCCTACTCACTCCCATTAGCCTCCAGCATGCTCCCAGTTGTTTCCAGTCACCCCAGTAAGGTCAAAGGCATTCCCAGTATATCCCACTTGCCCTCAGCATGTCCCAATCCTCAGCCCTTCCCAATCACTCCCAGTGGTCCCAGTAAGGTTCCAGTTACCCCAGTACAGCCCAGTCCCTCCCAGGGACGCCACTCCTGGGATCCCCCAGCCCTCTCTGCATTTCCCCCTCCCGGATCTCCCGAGAGGAGCCCCAAGGGCTGGCAGCGGCCAGGCAGGGTCCCCAGCAAGGCCCAGTTTGGATGTGCAGCCCCCAGTTTGCCCAGTTTGCCTCTCCTTTGGCCTGGGCCAGGTTCTCCCCACCTGCAGTGGCTGGGAGCAGCCGAGAGCCCCGCGCTGCCCATCCCGACCTGTCCTGGCTCCATCCCCGCTCCTGCCGTGGGCTGCGAGGGCTGCGGGAATGGGCACCGAGGGTGTGGCTGCTGCTGAGGGAGGAGGAGGAGGGAGGGAAGGGCAGGGATGAAGGAGGAGGAGGAAGTGAGGTTAGGAGGGAGGAGGAGGAGAAGGGATGGAAGGGGAGGGATGGAAGAGGAGAAGGAGGTGGAGAAAACACAGAGGAGCGGGAGGGGGGATGGAAGAGGAGGAGCGGGAGGAAGAGGAGGGACAAAGGTGGATGAAGGTTGAGCTGAGGGAAGCACGCGGTCGCTCCAAACCCGGCCTGAATTCGCAGCCCCCACCTGTGGGATCATTGCCCCCCCCATCGCGCAGGTGAGGTGGGGGGGAGCTCGGCCCAGATATCCCAGGGGGTCCCTGGGTTGTGTTTGTGGGGGGATGTTTGGAGAATGAAGCAGTCCAAGGCTGAGCGGAAAAGGCCCCTTGGGGTGACATCAGGGGGTGGCGGTGGCGGCTGCTGGCAGAGGCAGCCTGGAGGAGCAGAGCCCTGTGTCCCCCAGGAGCCCAAAGTGGGGAGCCCAGAGAGGGGGGAGCGCCGCCATGGGCGGGAGCCTCAAGAGCCTGGAGAGGGGCAGGGGGGACTCCTTGGAGCCGCTGCAGCCCCGAGCAGAGAATGAGGGGAGAAGGGAGCCTGGGAGCCCAAACAGCCCCGGCATCCCGAAATGGGGAGAGCAAAGAGGGGGGAGCTTTTGGCATTGCTGGGACTGCCAGCAGCCTGGGCTGGGCGGGCACCGAGGAGAAGGGGGACCCCCAATCCCAATGTGACCCCAGCAGCTGGGAAAGGGGGGTACCTCTGAACACCAAAGGGTAGGGACCAGGGATGGGGAACTCCTGGGAGGCTTTTTCAGGGCTGAATCCTGGTGTCTGTGAGATTTTATGCAGCCCACCTCTCCGGTGACTTGTAGAGATGGACTCGGGCAGAGGGACCTTCAAACTCATTGTGTCTTGGGGAAGAAGAAACAGGAAAGCCTTATAAATATGATTGTCTGGCAAAAGATTTTGAGAATATAGAAACTATAAGCAAGATTGAGATGAAAGCAAGCTTTTAGATACCTTAGTTACTAAACAACTGGAAAACAGTGGTGTGGCCTAACTGAAGGTAATCCCCTTTTGATGATACAATTCCCTCTGCTTGCAGACAGGTCCAGGGGTCAGAGCAGACCCTACTAGCTCAGCAGAAGGTGTCCAAAGAGTAGTTTTTAGGGTTTAAATTGTAACACAGTATGGTGATGTCATGATTTTTATAGGCTATATGTAAATGCTCTAGTATTTGTATCTTGTACTAGATTGGTTAGTGAGAAATAGAATATTCAACTCAGAAGAAGATTTATTGTATTGCAACAGGAACCTCACTCTCTTACGCTCTTCCCCTCTTACTCTCTTACCCTCTCCTCCTCTCTACCCCTCTCTTCACTTGGTCCTGCTCTGAGCTGTGGCTGGCAGCTCCAAGCAGAGCCCTGAACCCAGGCCCTTTGCAATAAACCTCAAGTTCTAGTTCCACGACCTGGCTTCAGAGATCTCTCATCTCCCTCCATCCTGACTGTCCTACCCCCCGACGCTCCTACAAATGTGCTCATCCCTTGTTTTCCCCAATCCACAATTTCCCATTGCGAGGAAGAGGAAGATGCCCCAGGACACTGAGGCATGTGAGGAGGAAGTCATGGCCCCTTTCCCCTCTCCCCGCCCAGCATGGCCCTGGCTGCAGCACAGCCCTGGGGGGATCTCCTTGCCCTTGCCTGTGGTATGGAGGCAAATCCCATCCTGTCCTTGTCCTTCCTCCCCCAGAGCAGGAGCTGAGCATGGAGAGCAGGGAGGACAAATGCCCGTGGCAGAACCTGGTGGCAGAGGCCGTTTTGAGCGGCTCCACAGCGCAGGAAGACAACGGGGAGGAAAAGGCCCAAAGATGCCACATGAGGAGGGGCTGCAAATGCAGCTGGCGAGGATCTGAGGGGGAAAGAGCCAGCCTGGGCTGGGAAGGCGGCTGGAGATGGAGCCAGAGTTTGGAGCTGGTGCTCCCTGAGCAGCTCCATGATGGGGAGAAGCCCCACATGTGCATGGAGTGTGGGAAGAGCTTCAGCCTGAGGTCCAACCTGATAAGGCACCAGAGGACCCAAACTGGGGAGAGGCCCTACGAGTGTGGGGAGTGTGGGAAGAGCTTCAGCCTGAGCTCTCACCTGATCCACCACCAAAAGCTCCACACTGGGGAGAGGCCCTACGAGTGTTCCAAGTGTGGGAAGGGGTTTCGGATCAAGTCAGATCTCCTACAGCACTATCGGATTCACAGAGAGGAGAGGCCCTTCCAATGTCCCAACTGCGGGAAGGGATTCAAGTACAACTCTGCCCTTGTCAGCCACCGGTGCATCCACACAGGGGAGAGGCCCTACGAGTGTTCCCAGTGTGGGAAGAGCTTCTCCAGCAGCTCTAACTTTACCCAACACCAACGGAGGCACCGGTAAGGGAAGGCCTGCGAGTGCCCCGAGTGCGGGAAGAGCTTTGTGCACTGCTCCAGCTCCATCCTTTACTGGAGGAGGCACTTTGGGCACAGCCCTGGTCACTCACATTCCCTGTGATCCATGTTGAGAACACACCTGGCTCCTTCTCCTTTTGGTTTGGCTTAAATTATTTTTCTCTTCTCCATGTCTTTGCACTGCAAAATCCAAGAGGGATCAATCTGTCACCTCCAAACCACTCAAATCCCACTGAAAATAACTGAATTTTAACCCAATAGGGCTCAATCCCACCTCAAATTGCTTGTTCCCGCCTCACAAAAACTCAGTCCCATGCCAAACTCACTCCCTTCCACAGCCGCCAGGGTGAGTTGGGGTTGGGAGGTGGTTGGTAGAACTGGGATCCCAATGTGGAGCAGTGGGATGGGGATTGTGTGAGGTGGCTGGGTGGGATGTATTTGACAGCAAATAAAACTTTCATAGTTACTGTTCCGTTCATTTTCAGGCAGTTCTGTTTGCAGAGTGCTGCCTTCTCAGTTGATTCAATTCCTATAAAAATCTTATTTTTTAAATAATCTAACCAAAACAATCCAAAAACCAATATCCAAATAAAACCACGCATCTGAAATTAGAATTTTGAAATAAAAATTTAATTTTTTAGAGTACTTAAGGATGCTAATAAAGTTTAATTGTTTGGTTCAAATGTGTGAGAAATTATAGTGTTGTTTGGTTTTGTGTTTAGTATATTTTTAATATGAATTTTTTTAGTAAGGTGTGTTAGATTGTATGTTAGTGTTTTAGATATTTTTATCTAAAGTATATTAGTTATGGACTTAAAACTTTCAAAAGGTATTTCTTGGTATATAATTTGTTTATTTGTATTTATTGGTAATATTATAGTAATAGTTGTTGGTTTGGGTTGAATCGTTGTAATATTGTAAAGAAGACTTGAGATTTTTATATTGCATTTTTATTATAATTTATTTAATTTCAATTTTAATTTTTTTGATGTTGTAGTGCATTTCGTTAGTTTGTTTGATTGCTCCCCCATTTTCTGTATTATCCCCCCATTTTATATAATGGTTCTGCCCTCACCAGCTTTCCCGCCTTAGCCCTGCCACTCATTTTGTTACTATAGTTACTCCCACCATTGGTTTTGTCAATCCCCTAAGTTATGTAATTCCCCCTCCCCCTCATTCCCTTATATGTATATTTGCTCTCCTCCCTGGGCCCAGTCAATCACCCCCCACTCCTCCCAGGTTACCAGAATCTTCTCCTCTGTGGGGGTTATGATTGGCTGTGGTCCCGGGGCCCCTCCCTTACTTTATATTGATTGGGTTTTCCCTAATGACCGTTATGTTGTGTTCACGCCCTAGTTCTCCCTTATTGGTTCATTGTAAACCCCTCCCTTATACACCTCCTCCCTTCATAACCTTGTTTCACCCCCAATTCTTGGTCACTCCCTGGTTGACATCTTGGGTTTCTCCAATAAACCTGACTTCGTCCCCATCAAGTGTCCAGCTCCTTATTCCCGTCGTGGTGGCAGCGAGACCAGTCCGCGGCGAGCACAGCCCGAGGCCGTCCGACGCCAAGGGGTGCTCGCATGGGATTGCAGCTGGGTGTTGGCCGCCCTCTGCTAGCCGGACATCTGACCCTTAAGGCCGGACACCTCGTCGCATTTTGTTTATAATTTTATTGCATTTTTTGAGAGGATAGGAAGGAAGTTCAAGGGCAGGAACATTTTTTCCTGGCTGGGAACTGGAATTCCAGACCCTGGTCGTGTGTGCAGGTCCACACAGTCACGGATCAAATATGGACTGGGATCAAATATGGATTGGGATCTTTTGCATTGGAGCTGCAGAGACTGGGACCATATGGATCAGGACCACACAGACTGGGATCAACTGGACTGGGATCAAATATGGACTGGGACCATATGGAATGGGACCATACAGATCAGGACAATACAGACTGGGATAAACTGGGTTGAGATTATATGGAATGGGATTGCACAGACTAGGATAGCAGACTGGGAAAAAGCTTTGGCTACCTTTGGCTGCCATCAACGTCTGAAGGTGGCCACATTTGGTTGGTCTGATCCTTTTTGGGGGTCCCATCCCACTCTTTTCCCTGCTCTCTCATCCCTTCCCCATCGTTCCCCCAATCCCCTCCCCCATGCTTGGTTTTGTGGGTTCCAGGCCTCTCCTGCTCCCTTTGAGGGTCCCAACCCCCCTTTGGTTTAATTTGGGGCCCCGCACCCTTCTCCCCCAGCCCCCCACTCCCCCTGCGGCCGGGGGGGCTCCGAGCACCCCCAGTGCCACCAGTGCAGCCCTGGCTGCCCCCGCACGCCCCATCCCCATCCCCGGGGTCACCTCCCCCCGCCCCAAATTCTGCTCCTGGCAACTGATGAGTCATCAGCAACAAACGCTCTGATTGGCTGGAAATGGCCCTGGAGCAGCGGGACAGGCACCTTTGCAGCCTGAGCTGCCCTTGTTCCTCTCTGCCCGTGCCCGGAACACAGCATGGAGGAGAATGGCAGCAGGGCCCTGCATGTCCCTGGGCTCAGGATTTGCGTCGCTTCAGCTCCACGGAGATGCAGGTCAAGTGAAAAACCCAAACTGTTTATAAAGGGAAAGCGAAGGTAAGGGGTGAGCTGGGAGGCAGAAAAGGGGATGGGCAGGGCCTGAGGGCTGCAGGGAGGGAGCTGCCAACAGGGGGATGGCAGGAGCTGCTGGAGCTTCCCACAGGCTCAGCTGTGAGCAGCCAGAGCTGTGCCTGGAGCTCCAGCTGGTCCATCCTGCTCTGCAGGTGCTCCCATCTTCAATGGGCACTGGAAATTGCCGATGGACGCTGGTACATCTGATCCAGCAGATGAACAAAGTCCTGCACGTCTTCTTTCAAAGGTCATCTGAAGCACTTTGCTCATGCACGATGGGCTCTCATCTTCCTTCAGTGCTTGAAGAGCTGGAAGAGAGAGGAGAAGAGCCAAGGTCAGAGGCTAGATTGAGGGAATCCAAGGAAAGCCTCCTGCCAGGGCCATCCCAGCTGGCTCTTGCCATGGCCAGGAGGGAGCGGGAGACAAGGGCCTCGGCCGGAAGGTGCTGGCCACGGATCGCCCACATGTCCCTGGCAGCTCTCCGGGCTGTGCCCTGGCTGCCGCTTGTCCGCACAGGGAGCAGAGCCCTCTGCAGCCAGGGCATGGATTGTAGCTGCGGGGCCGGGATGTGCCGCTGCCTCCGGCGGTGCTTGCTGTCACGCGGCTGCCCTGACTCACCCTCAGTGAGGACCTGGAGCTCCTACTTCTGCCCCATCATGAGCACTCCGGCCACCCCTGCCAAGATAGAGCTTGTGGCGGCGCCAGGCAGCACAGCTGCCCGACACGGGCGCTGCCAGCCCTGCGGCCGCACGCCCTCCCCTGGCAGGCAGGGTTCCTGCCGGGCCCCTGCCGCACACTGCTGCCCCAGGGCATGGCTCCAGGAGGGTGGTGGCAGCGCCCAGGGCAGGCGGGGCTGCAGTGGTCCGGGCGCGGCTCTCACTGTAGCCGGGGCAGCAGCTGGGCTAGGGGCAGGGAGGGGCGCGGGGCTGCTGGCTCACCGATGAACCTGACGGCCGCCTCTCACAGGGGCCTCTGTGGGCTCTGCAGGTGCGGCAGGGCCCAGCGCAGGTGCTCGGCCGCTCGGCTCTCGTCCTGCAGCAGCTGTGGGGAGCACCGACACAGAAGGCTCAGCGCGGGCTCTGCCCCTCGGCCGGGCGCTCCCTGCGCGCAGCACCAGCTGAGCTGGCCCGCACGGGCCAGGGCAGGGAGCAGCGGGGGGGGGGCACAGGCTGGCGGGCCCGGCTGCTGCGCTGGGCAGGGGCACAGCTGCCAGGCCCCAACACCGAGCTCCAGGGGCAGGGCTCGGGCTCCCGGGCTGTCCTTACCAGGCTCTCAGCGAACTTCATCCGTCGCTCCTCCATCAGCAGTTCCTCGAGGTCCCTCCTCCTCACGAAGTGTGCCGCACAAAGCAGGGTTTGGAAAGAGGCCTGGAGAGCAGCAGAGAGCCGCAGGTGGCACCAGAGCCCAGGGCACGGGACCTGTGTCCTGTGCCATGGCCAGGGGAGGCTGGACCCTGCGAGGTGCTGGGGCAGGAAGTGGCCGAGCTCCCTGCCAGGGATGGGGCAGCGTCCACAAAATCTCACCTTGGCCACCTGCAGGTTCTCATCGTGGCAGCGCAAGAATAGAGGGAGCAGGCTCTAGTTCACGATTGTCATGAGAAGCTCTTCCCCCTCTTCCACTACCAGCTCCATCACCTTGCAGAAGAGCTGAATGGAAAGCAGCTGCACATGGCTGTTGTCCTGGAAGGAAAGAAAAAATCCTAAGCACCAACTACTCTGGGCCCACTGGGGAAAAGGCCCAGAACTGCACAGAGCACAAAATTTCCAGGTAGCATTTAGTTCCCTTGCCTGGGGGCACAGAGCCTTACGTTCTCAAAGTGTGGCAGGAGGGGCTCAGCCAGCTTCAGGGCGGTGAAGGGTAGCAGGAGGTCTTTGTCCTGGAGCATATGTGTGAGCACACAGAGGCTCATCTGGAGCACCTAAGTGTCTGGATCAGTCAGCTGTTCCACCAGGTGTTGATACAGGCCGCGTATTCCTCCGGCCTGTGTGCAAGACCAGGCTGTGCTGTGAAAATGTGACTGGCTGCAGCACCAACAGCTGCTTGGGGCACTGGGGCAGCTGAAGCAGGAGGCAGGAGAGCTGGAAGCAGCTGCCTCTGCTGCCAAAGCCCAGCCAAGCCCAGAAGTCTGCGTTGCCCAGCCCCATGCTGCCAGTGTGGCTTCAGCCCCTGTCCCCTTCTCACCAGCGAGGGCTCCTGGCTGAGCACCACGAGGCCTCTGAGCGCCAGGTGCAGCCTGTCCCTGCACTGGCTCGGCAGGTGCTAGGATACCACCAGCAAGGCACTGGGACCGTGTTTGCTCAGGTCCAGGCACTCCAGGAGCTGAAATGCACATGAGGGCAGTGCCAGGGGCGCCGGCCGGCAGGAGCCTGGAGCCGCACAGGGCCAGGCCCAGGCAGCAGCACAGGGCATGGGCGGCGTCCCAGGTGGCTGCAGCTATGAGGGGCCTGAGAGCTGGGAGGCAGCTCAGCCAGGCAGCGCTGGCCATCAGGCTCACCTCCACAAGGAACGCCAGGGCAGGCAGATGCCAGCGGCGCTGCTTCCCGACGAGAAAGCTGAGCAGGTGTGAGGCCATGAAGGGACACAAGGGGCTCAAGCCACAGCACATCTCCCTGCCAGGGGAAAAAGGCACCAAGGCCCTGAGCCTCCCAGGGTGAGCAAACCTCTCCCAGCAATGACTCACATAGGTCTGATCTTTCCCCAGCACTCTGCAAGGGCACATGGGCCCCTTGGGAGGTGGCTGCTGCTGGGCATCCTCCTCCCCCAGCCTTTCCCAGTCTGCTCGGCCCTCCCTCGGTGACAAGGCCCTCTCGCTTACAGCCCCAGGGACTGTGTGGGGCACTCTGGGCAGGGGGCACAAATGCTGGTGGTGGTGGCAGGAGTAGGGGATCTCACCTGGCCAGCAGACCTGCTGCATAGTGCTGGGTGTCAGTCGGGAGCAGGCTGTCCCAGAGCTGCTTGTGCTCCGAAGCCAGCAGATTCTTGCCAAAGCCCAGTCGAGAGAGCAGAACCTTCATGGTCTGCGCTGCAAACCTGCGTGCCGAGAAAAGGCCAGGTCACTCTGGGAGCGCTGGCCCTGGCCATGAGGGCATGGGAAGGACAGGGCGACTGGCACCTGTTGGGCTCACTGGGAAGGCCATGCTCCTCCCGGCACGCTCTCCAGAAGCTCCGGGTCTCAACATCCCCTGGCATCTGCTCTGTGGCGGTGACAATTTGCAAGAACAGAGCCACAAACAGTTGGGGAGAATGAAGCAAAATGGCACAGTGCCACTCGCACATGTGGGCAATCCTCCACCAGAGTTGCCTGCAAGAGACAAAGCAGCCTGAGGCAGTGCTCAGTGCCGGGGTGTCCATGAGGCAGGGCCCGAGGGGAGATGCAGGGGGATCACGCGGCCTGCTGCCCCTAAGCCTGCCCCTAGGCCAACTCTCAGCCCAGGCTGGGGAGAGCAGGGAGAGCTGCTGGAGAGGTGACCGAGAGGACGAGCAAATGCTAACTCTAGAAACTCACAGCCAGGGCAAGGACGGCCTTGTTGTCCCCGCAGGAGAAGCTGCCATAGAGTGGCTGCTCCTCCATGGCAGAGAGCAGCGCTGGAAGCACCTCCTGGGCGGCCACTCTGGACGTGCCCATGGCTCTCCACATCAGCGTGGTGGCTCTGTGGGACCAGAGCTGTGAGTCAGCACCGTGCCCTGTGCAGCTGTGTGGGGCTGGGAGACAGAGCCCCAGTGCCCTGAGGGGCAGGGGGGGAGCATGGCAGAGCCTCAGGAAACAGAGGGACCCGAGGCTCCCGCAGCTCTCCGCCTGTCTGGCAGAGCCCGCTGGACAGGCTGTATAGGGCGAGGGGCCCTAGGGGCTGGTGAGCACCGAGCTCTCGAGGCAGTTGTCCTCTGTACCTGTCATACGTTGGGGCACAGCGCAGGAAGCTCATCACCACTTGAGCAGGGTGTTCCTCTGTCAGGCTCAGAATCTCCATGTGCAGCCCACCGTCCACGGTGAAAGCAAGCTTTTAGATACCTTAGTTACTGAACAACTGGAAAACAGTGGTGTGGCCTAACTGAAGGTAATCCCCTTTTGATGATACAATTCCCTCTGCTTGCAGACACATCCAGGGGTCAGAGCAGACCCTACTAGCTCAGCAGAAGGTGTCCAAAGAGTAGTTTTTAGGGTTTAAATTGTAACACAGTATGGTGATGTCATGATTTTTATAGGCTATATGTAAATGCTCTAGTATTTGTATCTTGTACTAGATTGGTTAGTGAGAAATAGAATATTCAACTCAGAAGAAGATTTATTGTATTGCAACAGGAACCTCACTCTCTTACGCTCTTCCCCTCTTACTCTCTTACCCTCTCCTCCTCTCTACCCCTCTCTTCACTTGGTCCTGCTCTGAGCTGTGGCTGGCAGCTCCAAGCAGAGCCCTGAACCCAGGCCCTTTGCAATAAACCTCAAGTTCTAGTTCCATGACCTGGCTTCAGAGATCTCTCATCTCCCTCCATCCTGACTGTCCTACCCCCCGACGCTCCTACAAATGTGCTCATCCCTTGTTTTCCCCAATCCACAATTTCCCATTGCAAGGAAGGCTGTGAGGAAGAGGAAGATGCCCCAGGACACTGAGGCATGTGAGGAGGAAGTCAGTGCCTCTTTCCCCTCTCCCAGCCCAGCAAGGCCCTGGCTGCAGCACAGCCCTGGGGGGATCTCCTTGCCCTTGCCTGTGGCACCGAGGCAAATCCCATCCTGTCCTTGTTCTTCCTCCCCCAGAGCAGGAGCTGAGCATGGAGAGCAGGGAGGACAAATGCCCGTGGCAGAACCTGGTGGCAGAGGCCGTTTTGAGCGGCTCCACAGCGCAGGAAGACAACGGGGAGGAAAAGGCCCAGAGATGCCACATGAGGAGGGGCTGCAAATGCAGCTGGTCGGGATCTGAGGGGGAAAGAGCCAGCCTGGGCCGGGAAGGCGGCTGGAGATGGAGCCAGAGTTTGGAGCTGGTGCTCCATGAGCAGCTCCATGATGGGGAGAAGCCCCACATGTGTGTGGAGTGTGGGAAGAGCTTCAGGTAGAGCTCTGGTCTGATCAAGCACCAAAGGACCCACACAGGGGAGAGGCCTTACGAGTGTGATCAATGTAGTAAGAGGTTTAGGACCAGCTCTGAACTCCTCCTTCACCAGCGCACGCACACCCTTCCGCTGCCCCGACTGGAGGCAGGGCTTCAGGCAGAACTCCCATCTTGTCAGGCACCAATGCATCCACACTGGGGAGAGGCCCCACGAGTGTGAGGAATGTGGGAAGAGCTTCAGCCAGAGCTCCCACCTGATCCGCCTCCAGAGGACCCCACTGAGGAACAGCCCTACGAGTGTGGTGAATGTGGGAAGAGCTTCAGCCACCGTTGCAGTCTGATCTGCCACCAAAAGATCCACACAGGGGAGAGGCCCTACAAGTGTGATAAATGCAGGAAGATGTTTCTGACCAGCTCCCATCTCCTCCAGCACTATCAGAGTCACACAGAGGAGAGGCCCTTCCCACTGCCCCGGCCGTGGGAAGGGATTCAAGCACAACTCCCACCTCATCACCCACTGGCACATCCACACTGGGAAGACGCCCTACCAGTGTCCCCAGTGTGGGAAGAGCTTCTCCAGCAGCTTTCACTTGACCCATCACCACCGGGGGCACCACTAAGGGAAGCCCTGCAAGTGCCCCGAGTGCGGGAAGAGCTTCGTGCGCTGCTCCAGCTCCATCCTTTACTGGAGGAGGCACTTTGGGCACAGCCCTGGTGGAGCCACATTTCCTGTGATCCATGTTGGGAACACACCTGGCTGCTTCTCCTTTTGGTTTGGCTTTATTGTTTCTTCTCTTCTCGATGTTTTTCCACTCTAGAAGATAAGAGTGTCAATCTGTCGCTTCCAAACCACTCAAATCCCACTGAAAATAACTGAATTTTAACCCAAAAAGGCTCAATCCCCTCTCAGATTGCTTGTTTTCTCCTCAAAAAAACTCAATCCCAGGCCAAACTCACTCCACAGAAACCGGGGTGAGATGGGGTTTGAAGGAGTTTGGTAGAAGTGGGATCCCAACATGGAGCAATGGGATGGGGATTGTGTTGGGTGGCTTGGTGTGTGGGATGTATTTGATAGCAAATAAAACTTTCAGAGTTACTGATTTCTGTCCCCATTCATTTTCAGTCAGTTCTGTTTGCTGAGTGCTGCCTTCTCAGTTGATTAAATTCCTATAAAAGTCCCATTTTTAAAATCATCTAGCCACTAGCAATTCAAAAACCAATATCCAAATAAAACCACGCATGCCAAATAAATCTTCTAAAACTAATTTTAATTGTTTTAGAGTACTTAAGGATGTTAATAAAGTTTAATTGTTTGGTTAAAATGTCTGAGAAATTATAGTGGTGTTTGGTTTTGTGTTTAGTACCTTTGTAATATGAATTGTTTTACTAAGGTGTGTTAGATTGTATGTTAGTTTTTTTAGTTATTTTTTATCTCAAGTATATTAGTCATCGAGTTAAAACTTTCAAAAGTTATTTCTTGGTTTATAATTTATTTATATTTATTGGTAATGTTATAGTAATAGTTTTTTTTTTTTGGCTCGAGTCATTATGGGAGTATTGTAGGTAAGAGCTGAAATTCTTATATTTCATTCTCAGTATAAGTATTTATTTTAATTTTTATTTATTTATTTATAATTTCATTCTAATTTTTTAACATGAGAGGAAGGAAGTTCGAGGGTAGGAACATTTTTTCCTGGCTGGGGACTTGAATTCCAGACCCTGGGATTGTGTGCAGGACCACACAGACAGGGATCAAATATGGGCTGGGATCAAATATGGACTGGGATCAAATATGGACTGGGATCCTATGAACTGGGACTGCACAGAGTGGGACCATATGGATCAGGACCACACAGACTGGGATCAACTGGACTGGGATCAAATATGGACTGGGATCACCTGGACTCGGATCACGCGGACTGGGATCTTCTGGATCAGAACCCTCCAGAACAGGATAGCCTGGAGTAGGATCAAATATGGACTGGGACTGAATGGACTGGGACCACACAGACTGAGATCACCTGGACTGAGATTATATGGACTGGGATCCTCTGGAATAAGATCCTAGGGAGTGGGACCATATGGATCAGGACCACACATACTGGGATCGACTGGACTGGGATCAAATATGGGCTGGGACCATTTTTTAAAGTAACTTTGTTCTGAAGTTTTTATTTCTGTTGTTAATTAAGCTCAGTGAAATACCTGCTTGTGTTAAACTGCCTGCTTGGATGGGATAACATCCAATGCACACAGGATAAGGACACCTGTACAGATCTGCCAACTATCAGCATTCCCCATCTGCAGGCAGAGTGGACCAAGACCCAAAAACTGGAGGTGATAACGAGAAGCAGCCAAAACCCCAGCCAAGAAACACACATGCTCTGAAAAGACAGACCCAAGGAGGGGCCATGTAAAATCGTTTCTGGAATATGTAAAGTAGTTTATGGATATGCATGAGGGTCTATGAATATGCAACAGGCTGATGTAAATGGAAAGGTATTTCAGGGGGATCCCTGGAGGTAACAGGGTGCTCCTGGCTGAGTGCCAAGATGCACCCGGCCATAATAGCCTTTGCTCCATGGTCCTGGTCTCCCATTGTCCTTTATTAAACTTTATACATTTTCACAGGAGAGTGAACGTATTTTTCACATTTAGGAACGGTTAAAGTTTTTTCACTTTTCATGGGAGGAAGTTTTGAAGAGCTACAAGTGGCTAATCTGCCTGCAATAAGGACCATTTTATGGGCTCTTGTCAACTTTCCTGACACATCTGCTGCAGCTCATGGAGGGTAAAGCCCTGGAGGCTCCTTATGGGTGGTTATGGATGAATGCAGGCAGCGCCTCGATGCCCTGGATCAGCAATGCCCCCTCCGGGGAACCCCCACGTTTTCCAGTTTCTGTGAAGCTGCCTGTGAAAAACACGTTCGGTCTCCTGTGAAAATGTACAAAGTTTAATAAAGGACAATGGGAGACCAGGACCATGGAGCAAAGATTATTATGGCCAGGTGCATCTTGGCACTCAGCCAGGAGACCCCTGTTACCTTCAGGGATCCCCCTGAAATACCTTTCCATTTACATCAGCCTGTTGCATATTCATAGACCCTCATGCACAGCAAACTTTACCCCCAAACTACTTTACATCTTCCAAGAACTGTTTAACATGGCTCTTCCTTGGATCTGCCTTTTCAGAGCATGTGTGTTTCTTGGTTGTAGTTTTAGTCCATTCTTATCACCTCCAGGTTTGGGCCTTGGTCCACTCTGCCTTCAGATGGTGAGTGCTGATAGTTGGCAGATCTATACAGATGTCCTCATCCTGTGTGCATTGGATGTTATCCCATCCAAGCAGGCAGTTTAACACAAGCAGTTATTTCATTGAGCTTAATTAACAAAAGAAATAAAAACTATATCTTTAAAACAAAGTTACTTTGACATCTACCATTACTCAGTGAGAGGTTTATTGTTATGGACACATAATATTGGCTCTTTGCAGATATGAAAATGGATTTTATACCTGTGGTGTTAAAGTAACTTCATTATTGTCTTGGTTTGAAAAGCCAGGTGTCTGCCAAGGAAGGCAGGAGCCTCCCATTGAATGGAAAATGCAAACCCCCTTCCTCTGAATTGTTATAATTTTGAAATTAAGGAGCTCTCAGGCAAAGATATGGGAGCAGGAAAAACAGTTCTTTTTTTAGGAAAAATTTAAAATATAAATGCAGTAGTACAAAAAAAGGCCACCGACAGAGTCAGAACAGGACCAGACACCCTGTGGGTCAGGCTGTTGGCAGCAGTCCCAGTGAATGGTGGCTGCAGCCCTCCTGCAGTGACAGGTGTGGTTCTGTTGGAGCAGGGTGCCTGGAGAAGGGTGGAGTTTTCCTCTGAAGGTCCTCAGGTGCTGTAGATGGGACTGGTCTTCCTCTGGGAATCCAGTGGAGAAGACAGCTGCTTCTCTTGGAATGCAGTAGAAAAAGGCTGATTCTCTGGGAATCCAGTGGGAAAAGGCTGCTGTGGTGTTCCAAACCTCAGATTCTATCCAGGTAGGAATGCTTGGCTCCTCCCCCTGGGTGGAGCATCACCCAATGGCATGATGACATTTTATCAGCCATTCAGGGACACTCAATGGCCCATTAACAGCAGATAATTAATAATTAATGGCTAATCCATTATCAGAAGATATCTCCTGGAGTAAGGATTGTTGTGGAAGAGATAAACTGCCCAATGAACAGAAGATAACTGCCCCACCTCTGACAGATGGCAAACAGAACACACACTGATCTTGCAATCCAGGACCTGTCCTCACTGGCTGCCCCCATTCTCCAGAGTTCATGGTGTCCAGGGAGGCTGCAGCTGCCAGTGCCGGGAACAAACGAGATGGGTCTGGGTTACAGAAATCTCCAGAATCCATTTCTGAACCCGAAAGACAGGGCAAAGGCAGGGCCATGGGGTTTTTATAGGGTATCCCAGGGGTGGAGTTCAGGTTTGGGTCAAGGGAGGAGATCTTAGCAACACAAGAAGGGTGAGATCAAATTCCTGCATCTTAGCAAGAGGGGCACTCCACACAGAATGTGTCTCCAAGTCCTAAATTCCCCCTGAAACAACTGTGAAATGGTGGGACTTTAGATATCTTTGATCACTTTCATTCATTTAACCCTGTTTTGGCTGTTTTTAAGGGATGAAGATGAATCAGAAGAATATTAAGGCAGAACAAACAGGAGAAGCAGCCAGGTGTTTTCCCAACATGGATCACAGGAAATGTGGCTCCACCAGGGCTGTGCCCAAAGTGCCTCCTCCAGTAAAGGATGGAGCTGGAGCAGCGCACGAATCTCTTCCCGCACTCGGGGCACTTGCAGGGCTTCCCTTAGTGGTGCCCCCGGTGGTGATGGGTCAAGTGAAAGCTGCTGGAGAAGCTCTTCCCACACTGGGGACACTTGTAGGGCCTCTCTCCAGTGTGGATGTGCCGGTGGGTGATGAGGTGGGAGTTGTGCTTGAATCCCTTCCCACAGTCAGGGCATTGGAAGGGCCTCTCCTCTGTGTGACTCTGATAGTGCTGGAGGAGATGGGAGCTGGTCAGAAACATCTTCCTGCATTTATCACACTTGTAGGGCCTCTCCCCTGTGTGGATCTTTTGGTGGCAGATCAGACTGCAATGGTGGCTGAAGCTCTTCCCACATTCACCACACTCGTAGGGCTGTTCCTCAGTGTGGGTCCTCTGGAGGCGGATCAGGTGGGAGCTCTGGCTGAAGCTCTTCTCACATTCCTCACACTCGTGGGGCCTCTCCCCAGTGTGGGTTTGTTGGTGCACAACAAGATGGGAGTTCTGCCTGAAGCCCTGCCCACAGTCAAGGCAGTGGAAGGGTGTGCGTGCGCTGGTGAAGGAGGAGTTCAGAGCTGGTCCTAAACCTCTTACTACATTGATCACACTCGTAAGGCCTCTCCCCTGTGTGGGTCCTTTGGTGCTTGATCAGACCAGAGCTCTACCTGAAGCTCTTCCCACACTCCACACACATGTGGGGCTTCTCCCCATCATGGAGCTGCTCATGGAGCACCAGCTCCAAACTCTGGCTCCATCTCCGGCCGCCTTCCCGGCCCAGGCTGGCTCTTTCCCCCTCAGATCCCGGCCAGCTGCGTTTGCAGCCCCTCCTCGTGCAGCATCTCCGGGGCTTTTCCTCCCCGTTGTCTTCCTGCACTGTGGAGCCGCTCGAAACGGCCTCTTCCACCAGGTTCTGCCATGGGCATTTGTCCTCCCCGCTCTCCAAGCTATGGGATTGCGTACTTGCTCTTACAAAACATCTCCTGCCCTCTGACAATGAACTAGCAGAAAACCAGCAAAACTGAGACTTGAGGCAAACAACCCTTGGAAGGGAATAATGATGTGATCAATAAAGACAAACAATTCCAGGCTATCGAGATACTTGAAATGTCAACAAAGGCTTGACAGCAGAGGCTGAACTAATGGGGAACGGGTAAAAGAATCCCAAGAAAAACATGACCAAAGATTAAAAGAATTCCAAGAAAAACATAGGCAACTGACTTGTTGAAGCCTTCAGGAAATCAGTGGTTGCTGATTTAGATAGGCCATTCAAGTTAATTTACCCATGCACCTTCCACTCCTTTTTCACCTTTCAGCACCATAAGGTGAATTGTGACCATGGAATCACAATTCTTTGGAATCTGTTTTTAACTTTAGGAGAGAAGTACAGCAGCCTAAGTACCTGTTACTGAAGTGATACCCAGGAACACCGAGTTGACACATTTCATTCTTGTCCAATCACAACTAGCAATTCTAAGAGGCTAAGACTGGCTTCTTTTCTTGATATTTTTCTTGTTTTACAGCCTGCTCTGATTCTGGTGAAACTTTTTCATTAGCTTCTCTCTAAATGGAGAAAGTCCAGTTCAATGTCCCGCCCTACTGGTGCAGGTATACCATTTGGTTTGTCAAGCCTAAAAATGGAACTGGAAGGTACGGAGCTCCCCTGAACTAAGCGCAGCTCCCGGGTGCCTTTCGGCAGAAGCACTGTGACTGGCACAATCGTCTTTGCGCGAAGAAGCAGCTTCTTTGCCTCCAGGAGCCGGAGAGAGCGGCAGCTTTGGAAAGGTGAAGAAGGAAGCTGTACAACTCTGGGATTGTGCGCGCAGCTTGCAAACTGACAGAAAACAGTACCTTACCACTCTCCTGCCTTTTCCAATCACATGAACATTTGATTGGAAGGTGTTTTGGACTACTTTCTTTTTCTTCTCGCAAAACACTCTGCAGACCTCAGTGCAACTTCTAGAACACGATCGGAGATGTTTTCTGTGCTGGCACAGTTTCTCCTTCCCAGACATAGTGGAGAAGCTTTTTGCTAACATGTAGACAACAAGAGACGCTAAAGACGAAGGTATGGAGCTCTCCGGAGCTAAGACTGGATGAAAGCAAATGACACCCATCTTCAGAAAAGGCAACTAGGAGGACTCGGAAAAGTACAAACCAGCCAGCCTATTTTTTATCCCCAGGAAGTTGATGGAGCAACTCTTCCTGGAAAGCATTGCCAGGCACATGAAGGAGGACAAAATAATGTAGTCAGCATGGATTTACCAGGGGAATTTCATGCTGAACAACTTTTTAAACTCCTCTGATGAATCAACTTGACTGGTAGATGAAGGGAATATTATCTGCCTGGGCTTCAGGGAGGTTTTTGACATTTCTCTACATGGCAGCACACATACATACCGGAAGGAATAGTGCAAAGGGGAGGGAACCAGTGTCTTTTCAATGATGCTCAGTGAAAAGACAAGAGGCAGTGTGCACACACTGAAATACAGGAGATTGCCTCTGAACATCACCAAATGATTTTTTACTGTGAGGGTGACTGAACCATGGCACAGACTGCCCAGAAAGACTGTGGAGCCTGGATCTTTGAAGATCACCCAGTACACCCAGATAGAATCCTGGGCAAGAGGCTCTAGGTATCCTGGTTTAGGCAGGGGGGTTGGGCCTGGTTAGCCCCACCAACCCCTTCCACTCTCATTCATTCTGTGCTAGTGAATTCTCTTCGAGATGCATTTCAAGCACTGGCATGACAAAGTTCTGTGCAGACAGAGATCCAAATGGACATGGGATCTAAGTTCCTTAAGCAGTGTTCAAGAAGAATGTAGAACTCTGGCACAAGTGTCTCTTCCCTAACTGAATCCCTTTCATGGGAAATTTCCCAGCTATAGAAAGATCTTCTGATACGCATGCTTAAGACTGACACTGGCTGAGCAAATTTCTCCCTATGTGTATCTAAGACCAGTAAGGATCTTCACCCAAAGTGTTGTCAACATAGTCACAGAATGTATATTGTTAAGAAATGACAACTTACATCAGAATGGCAAATATTGGTCCACAAAATGTATTAATGTATGGGAATTATCTACTTGGGTTAAAAACAAAAAAAAAAGAGTTGGTCTTTATTTATCAATTTCATTGCAATATTGATAAGGGAAGAAAAAGACCTAAGTCCTTAACTTTCTTAACTCGAAGAAAGATTTTAAAAATTCCTTGTAAAAATGTATTATCATGATCAGACTATTGAAACAATTTTAGTTGGGAAAAAAGTTCCAGATTTGTCTAGATAATGGCAAAGAGGGTCAAGAAAATGGGAAAGAAACAAAAAGAGAGCAAAAGAGTCTGCTTCAGTGTGCAAGCTCGTTCTAGAAGGAGTCTGCTGGGAAAAGGAACCCCCAGTTAAATTTCCAATGTATTCCTGCGCTTGATTCAGTAACTGGTCAATGTAAAAACCAATCCTTTAGTACAACTTCTCCCAGCAACAAAAATTCCAACAGGCTGACACTACCATCATGCCTGTTCCAGACATATTTAAAAGAGAAATGATAATTTTCTTGAAATCTACTTGCATAAAAGTTGCAAGACATTGGAGGGATTCCCACATTCTCCTTCCTCCATCTGGCTTGAAAGTATATTTGATAAAATATGCAACAAAGCACATGATTTATAAGGTAGAGTCAAATGGATGATTTGGGAATCGATCTCTTGATATTAAACTTCATATCCACTCTCTGTGACATTTCTAAAACTAAATGTGGAGCTGAGGCATGAATCTGCCACAACAAGTTAAGCAAACATACACACTCCCCTTCAAATGCCCCCCCTTCCACACACACCTTGGCACACACAGAGATCAGCATAGCAGATCATGAACACCTTGGAAAAGACTGAAATGCTAAATGCCTCTCTCTATGGGCAAAATAGCTGGTGCAATAATTCAAATGCCTGGTACAAAAATTCTGTTGAATATTTACCTCCTATTTAAAACACAGCTTTTCATTTAATTATATTTACAGAATATTTTCATTTCATTTGTTTCTTTAAAATTACTTAGTTCTCACTTGTTGTATGTCTAGGAATATTTTCTTCGAAAAATAACAAGGTTTTCTTTCTAAGAATATTAATCACAATATCCCAAAGGATTAAAAAATGCTTAGGTATTTTTTCCCTAAGTATTTACTAAAGAAAAACAATATTAATAAAAAAAAAAACTGTATGCATGCTGGATGTAAAATACAAACAGAAATAAACTTGAGAGGTCTCCCAAAAACCTTAAGAAAAAAACCCATGTATTCTATAAAATCCAGAGTATTCATCTACAGTATAGAAAAATGGACATGCTCTAGAAGAGAAAATTTGTGCAACAGTTCTGCACAGAATTCTATGCTTTCAAGCTTTTTGCCCTTCAGGGGCAGTGCCATTCTCTGAACTGTAATGCTCCGAGCATGTTCTGCTCACCATGGCAGCTTTCTGCTCTCCCCTGGTACAGATCATCCTCCCAGCAAAGGGTCAGTGCAGCCACCACAACTCGCAACACCTTCCCACACAGCAAGAACCTGAAGAAGAAAGATGGCTTTCACCAGCTGCTGCGGGTTCTAATAGTGCCACCTCTCAGCTGCTGAAAGCCTGAATTTCTGTGTTGCAGTGTGTTAGTTCATTGAGCCAAATGTTCTGTTATATAGTGGTATGTTCAAGTGTTCCCCAAGTTATTACAGTTAGTCTCTCCCCTATGTTATGCCCTCCTACCTAAGCGTCCCTCAAGGAATCCCATCCCTCCTCACCAGATTTTTCCCTGTCTGTCAAGACAACCCGGCCCCTTTGCCCCATCCATCAGCCCAAACCCTACCCTTTGTTCCAGAAAGTTCCCTGTCCCTCACCCCAAAATCAAATCCCTATCCCAACGCCCTCTCCTCCCCTTGTTCTGATTTGTTGTAGCCCTCAAAACCACACCCCAAGAGTCACTTATTGGTTACTATATGGTGTCCACCCCCTGTTTTGAAAGATTTTAAAAACTTGTGCACAGAGGTGCTGGGAGGTTCTTTCAACATTTATTCCCTTGGGGAATTCTCTCCTGTGAACCTTTGCCCCGCCTCTCCTGATGAATTTGCTGCACTTTACACCACAGAAGAGCCTCCTCTGCTTCCTTCACTCGGCCCTCCAGGGGTCTCTACTGCTCGGCATTTGGCCTAGAGGTTCTGGCTCAGGCAAAACCCTAAGCTAGCCAGTTCCCCACTCTTGCCATTGTCCCTGGAGCATCACAGAGCTAGCCAGGGCTGCGGAGGGCAGTGACAGTGACCCAGGCCCTGGCATGTCACAGCCCCCAGAGCCACACCTGCCAGGCCACTAGCCCCAGCCCTGGTGCCCACTGCGGCCTCAGGGGCTCCTGGGCATCCTCACCCTGAGTGCAAAGGCAGCCTCAGGAGCCCCCCAGGGTACTCTGGATCCAGGCTGCAGACACCCTAAAGCCAGCACTGAAAGGGACATGGATGGGGACTGCAGCTGGATCTTCCGGTGCTCACCGCTCCTGACTACTCTCTAAGTGACCCAACCCTCATTGGCAGCACCTTGAGCACATTTACCCTGCTCGCCCCTCCTGGAACGTGGTGTTCTCACATCATGCACCAGCCCTTTGCAGGGAGTGACCAGCTCCCAGCTGCTCTACTACCCTGGCCTTACTTTCTGTTTGCCAGCCATGAACTTAACGGATATACTCCTGAGAAACCTAGCACAACATTTGCCTCTCAGGAGCTCTGTGGCAAAAAAACTCCACTAATCCCTAGATTTTGCACAGAGAAGGAGGTCCTGACATAAGGCACAGGCACAGGCAGGGCTCTGGCATACGAACTCCTGAGCCGCAGGATTCCACCCATTGCTGTTCCTAGCTACTTTGCTGATATTTTAGAGCCAGTTCTGGACAAGACCTGCTGCTGCCAGGGTAGGAAAATTTGGAGAAAAAAAGGTGCAGGAGACCACCAAAAAAAACCAAGGGGGAAACCCTTAGGAACACAGAGCACAACAGAAGTCCTTGGAGATGGGTCAATAGAAAATGCCAGCAGCAGTGAGCAGAGCCCGATTTTGCTCACTGCCACCCCAGGGGCTCCTAAGCCCCGGTGGCTTTCTGCCTGCTTCTGGCCCCTGGCCACCATGACTCACTGCACCCGCTCTGAGTCACCTACAGCATGCCTGGTGCCTCTTGATTTGCTGACCCTGGGATGTGAGGCTCACTGAGGGAAAGGTGGCTGTCCCAATGCTGAGGGCACACATGGCTCACTGAGCAGACTTGAGGCTTCCCCAGCAGCTTGCAGGTGCCTTATGTGTCATGTTACAGTGCTTGTGCTCCTGCCTCTTCCTGTCCCTCTTCTCACCCTCACCCAACCTGCACCCTCTGACCTACCTTCAGTAAACCCTGTTGCATCAGACACGGTGTCAAGAGCCCTCCTTCGGCTGCCGGTCGAGCGCACGTTACACCCTCCGGGCCTGGGAGCAAGGTGGCCTGGGAGAGCTGGTCTCTCAGACCAAGAGGGAACGGCTCTCCACAGCACCTGCCCATGGACCTTCCCCGCACCAAATAAAATCATCTCCAAGCTTAGCTAGTAAGCTAGTAAGGTATAAACCATTAATTGCCTGGAAATCTGGCACTAGTCTCTAAGTGCCATTAGGTTTCTTTATTGCTAATCTTGCAGTATTCAATTTTGACTTTTATTCTTTTAATAATCCTGATGTCAGGGATTTATTGATTGTTGGTTCTATTTCTTTCCTAACTTCTAATCTTCAAGGGTATTGCTTTCTGACTACTGGCTCAACTCTTGTGTGTAGCTCAATTTTCACAGGGTCTGCTCGTTTTGATTTTCCTGGGCTATCAGTATCCCATACTCTGGGGTATACCTGATTCAATACTTGCTCTAAATAGTTCTTCTTGTTTGTTGGTCTTGTGTCAATTGTCAGTCCTACTGCTAAAACTGCTCATTTGTCTTCAGGTACCTTCCATGTTAGTTTTCTTTCTCTAAACGGAACTCTTGCTTCTAAATTTTCAAGCAAATCCATGCCTAGGACAGATTTGAGTGAGTTTGGTAAATAAAGAAACTGATGTATTCCCATTTTCTTCTTGATTTTACATTGAAGTGGTTGCAGGAAGAATGCCTTTTCTGGCTCCTATTGCTGGCAGATAGTTTTCACTTTTGGGTATCAGTGCTTGATTCACGCGTGAAAATGTGTCTCCACATTTAGTTAAAAATTCAACTTCTTTATTATTCTTTACCTATATTTTAACCGGTAACCTGCTAGGGCAAGAACTGCCAGTCTCGGTCATTCCTGGTATCTGGTGAACATTGCACAGCAGCCGGCATCGTTCGCGTCCCACAAAGGGCTTACGATAGGACACAGCTTGTCTACTGTGCCTTGTAAGGCTCCACTAGCAATTTGTCCCTGCACACGTGCTCTGGCTGCCTTGATCGCCAACTCTTTTGCTGCTTTGGTTAGCTCTGTCAACATGAAATCAGGATCACCTCAGCCTGGCTCTTGACTCTTGACTACGAACTCCAATCTCTTTGCTACTTTGCTAGGGTTTTCTCTATCCATTTTAACGTTTTCCCACCAACTGTTCAGGGCACTAGTAGAAAAGCAGATGTTCACCCACATGGCTTCTCCTGGGAGACTCAAGTCTTGCCTTAAGGGGGTGACTAAAGGCAAAGCTTTCTTGGTTTTATTCCGTGTGTTGCTTGTCACTGGGGCTCTCTGAAATCGTCCCCTCACCTGGATTATTCATCTCATCCTCACTGCCATTTGGCTTTCATTCAGGGGGCAGAGTGGTTGCCTGAAGGGGAGTGTACCCGAGCTGGCCTGGGCTAACTCGGCTGTAAATCTTGGACACCTAGAACACAATCTTCCTGGGGCATTTCAGCCATGTTCAAACATCTCTGCCCTATGCTGAATGCTGAATGACATCTCTTTCTCTTCTGCCTCTTATCTCTTTCCAAAGTTAGGACTAAAAGTCCTGTGGGGCCAAATCAAAGCCACAATTTTTTGTGGCACTCAGATTTATTCTTCAGGGTAAAAGTCATGTCTGCATATATATCACCGGATCTCATTTTTCTTCTTGTCTTAAAAATAACATCAACTGTAACAATGGATCATACCGTTCCATTAGGGCGTCACATTTCACCACTTTCTAATTGATACTCAGCCTACCATTGGGTAAGAGTATTTCATCAGGTGACCTTACATGAAAAATTACCCTCTGGGATTCCTCCCAAAGATTTGTCATCTGCTAAATTACATTCTAGTGGACTCTTTTTAATACCATCATTACTTCTTGTGTTATTCATTCTTCATGCTATCTAAATTTCCAGTCTTAGCAGGATGTATTAGTACTTCTCATTTCCTTCTCTTTATCCCCTGTATACTACACTTAACATGCATGGGCTGTCTCTGAGTCACCCAGCACCAATATTCTTTTTTATAGTCCTAACAAGCAGTGAAAACAAAAGGATTCCCCGTTCCACACAATCTACAAGGAATTGGGGTACGATCGGACATACAACGAGTTTCTGAAAACACTGCCTAAAGTCCTACTCAGGAGTATATACTCATGTAAACCTAGAGGTCAAAACCCTTGACTTTTGATGTAGTGTCTAAAAGCTTGGGTGACTGCTCAATGTTCTTCGATCACTTCTCAAACTCAGACGGGCTTGGTGCTGTGCCCATTTCCCTGGGGTGTTCCGGTTTGTGTTTATTTATCAGTTATCGTAGAATGGTTTGTTTTCATGTACCCCGTGTTTTCCCCAAGTTGGTTTACCCGTAGGTTTTGCCTTCCCTCAAAGCTGTCCCTCATGCCATTTCCCTTTGTTCCAGCTCCTTCCCTGCCTCTCAAGATAATCCAGCTCTTTATTCCTGAACCTTCCCTGTCACTTTTGCCTTGCACCAACCCCTGACTGCACCACCCCTTTGGAATTCCCCTATTGCTGGAAGCCCCACTGGCCCATGTGACCTACCCTCTCCTCTCATCTGTCCTAATTAGTCCCCAGCAACTGATGGAATGCCCTCGCTCCTCCCCTGCAGATTCCTTATTGCTCAGTCGTTTGTATCCACCCCCTGAGTTGTATGTACCCCGATAAAATCCCCTGCACAGAAGTGCTGGCGACTCTTTCAGGCTGAATCCATCCCTTGGGATAAACCTTTGCCTTTGGAACCTAACAATAGAGGAGCCTCCTCCTTCTCTTTGGCCTGCTCCGTCCTGCAGTGAGTAGATCCTGAACCACTGAGCAGTGGCTCACCAGGGTTAGCCGTGGGCAGAACCCACGCCTTGGCCATTCCCCACTCCCGGCGCAGCGCCGCAGTTTTCCCAAGAGCCAGCCCGGGCTCCGCTGGGCTGTGTCCATGGGGAACCCGTCCCAGTGCCTGACCGCGCTCTGGGTGAAAAACCTTTTCCTGATATGGAAATGAAACCTGCCCCGTCCCAGCTCCCTGCCCTTTCCTCCAGTCCTGTCACTGGTCCCAACAGTGACGAGAGCTGCAGCAGCCCCTCTGATTCCCCTCAGGAGGATGTTGAAGACCACAACGACGCCCTTTACTCTCCTCCAGGCTGAACAAAGTGGCCTCAGCTGCATCTAGGGCTTCCCCTCCAGGCCACACTCCATCCTTGCAGTCTTCTTTTGCATTCTGGCTAATGGTTTCATAACTTTTGATACTGTGCTGCCCAAAACTGCGCCCGTCGGCTTTCAGCGCGTCTCTTGGCTGCTGCTACAGGGTGTGGGCACCATCATCAGAGACACAGAAGAGCTTCTCCTCCCAGAGTTATCCTTATCCTCTGCACTTCCACGTGTCTGCCTTGATGTTCACTGGGGAATTTCCCACTTTGTGGCCGCTCAATGCTGTGCTCAGCAAGGACACAGTTTGGCTGGGACGTGAGCTGCCAGAGCAAGACATGCAGCAACGGAAGCTGAGAATAGCAGAGACTGGGCAGATTCTGGTTTTTTCCAGAATGTGGGAAAGAGAGTGAGAAAAGCACAAGGAAATTTCAGAGTGTTAACTTTGCAATCTAATTGTCCTGGGAAACTCAGCAATGGATGGTGCTCTGGTGCTACTGCCAATGCCTTCCATGAGAAAAATTCATTTCAGGATGGAGCAACATCATCTGACAGAGACCAAGTGTGCCAGCAGTTGCTCCAGGTGCTCCTGCCATCAGCCCCTGCAGGTAGGAGCACAGCCCCCCATGCACGTGGGCTTTGGCTCCTTCTGGCACAGAAGCCCCTCAGGGCACAGGTCTCTGGGGCAGGAGACAGGCACCAGCGCTGCCAGGGCTCGGGGAGTGGCAGGTCTGCTTGGCCAGGGACTCTGCCACACCCGCTGATGTCAGCGCTCCCCGGGCCCCAGGCCTGAGAGCAGCGATGGTGCCCGGGCCCACACGTTCCTTGTGCGTGTCACACCGGCGGGTTTAGGACGGCCACCAGCCGGGACGTGTCCCGAGGAGGCCGTGCCAGCTTCCCTGCAAGGCCCCGTGCCCTTCCCAGAACGGCTGCGACGGCAGCCCTGGGGGCTCCTTCTGCTGCCCTGAGCCCACAGAGCAGGGCATCGTTCGCTGATGCTCTGAGCCCTTCCTAAAGATCCTGTCGGCCTGCCTTAGACTCCTGGGGCCAGCCATTCCTTCCAACCTGGTCCACTTTGGGTGGGCTGGGCCTGGCCCCATGGCAGGCGGCAGTGTGTGCAAGGGCCCTTGGTGACACGGCGCCGCACAGTCATTGTGACATGGAACCGGGTGTCCAAGGGCCCTCTGTGACACCTGGTGACATAGGAGCTGGCGCTGACAAGAGCACGCCACAGTGCTCAGAGCACGCGACGCGACAGGACGGGACAGAGCGGTGCCGTGAGGAGCCCCCGCACAGCGCGCTCGTTCGCGTCCCACCTGGAGCTTTTCTGAAGCCTTGTGTCTGCAGCTGAGCTCGAGGCCAGACCACAAGGCCTTGCTGACCCGTGGTCTCCCTGAGGCTTCTCTTCTGCAAGTGCCCTTGAGGCCAGACCACAAGTCCTTGGCAGGAGTCTCCTGTCTTTGTGGCAGGAGCCCTTGAGACCGAGTGCAGGACTTGCTGTCCTGTAGCCTTCCTGAGGCTTCTTACTTGAAGGTGCCTTCCAGGCACCATTGCACGACTTGGTGACTTGGAGCTTTTGCAGGGCATCTCTCCTGCAAATAGCCACCAATCCAGTCAGAGACATGGAGCAGAGACCCCCGAGAGTGCCCGAGCTGGCCTGGGTCGAGGCGGAGGAAGAAGGCCCTGGAGCTGCCCCGGCACAGCAAACTGAAGAGGTGGTGCCCTTCCAGCCACCGCAGGAGGGTGAGTGGCGGAGCTGGGCCACAGGACTGGTGCCTGCTGCCAGCTTGGCCCCACACCATGCCATGCTGTGCTGTGCCATGCTATCCCCTGGGGACATGCCTATGGACAGGACGGAAGAGGGGCCGGGCAGACACCCCGCAGTGGCCGTGCTCCATCCCCTGGGGCATCCCGGGGCTCTCCCTGCCTGGGGAGCGCAGGGCTGGCCCGCGTTCTCCGGCCTCTCCCGCAGCCCCTCATCTCTGGCTGCGCTCGCTCTTTGCCAGATGCAGCCCTGGAGCGCACCCAAGAGCAGGAGTCCAGCCGTGGCCGCTTCCGCAGAACAGCGCAGGTACCTGCAGCCACCCCCACCTGGGCTGGGCCTGCTGTCCCTGCTCAGCCCAGCACCGTGTGTGCAGCGCTCCATGCAACATCCCCGGCTTCTTGCCCTTCTCCTACAGTTCGTTTGCAACTTCCTCAAGAGAGTTAAAGAGACGGAAGAGACCATCGCCACGGGCGTAGGCCTCAGACCATACTCGCCCATCTTCCTAAGCAAGACCAGTGCTGCCCTGCTGTCTATGCTTGTCGAGGAAGATTTTTACACTCCAAAGCAAGTAAGCGGCCTGTGGCCAGGCTTTGATCCTCCCAGCAATTGCTTGGCCTCCCCAGCCATGCATGCTGCTTGCTGTGAGCCTTTCAGGCCACATGGCAGTGGGCTGGGAAGGGAAGGGAAGCACTCCTCTGGGGAAGCTGGGAACATTGCTCCCTCTGGCAGCTTTCCAAGTCTCCCCGTGCCTTCTCCAGGTGCCTGCCATGGTGAGCTACATCCACCAGTGGCTCATGGCCAATGATTCTGCTGAGCACAGGCTGGACAAGACCCTGCTGGATCTCACCGAAGCACAGCCAAATGACGCAGTCATCACGCTCCTGCGTGTGGCCCCGTCCTGTGACAGGTATGGGGCCCACCTGCCCACAGGGCTCAGGCCTCCCCAGCCCATCACCCTGTACGGCCTGCCCCAGGTGTCTGAGCAACAGAGAATTCCAGAGCCCTCTGGCTGCTCCCTTTCCCAGCCCTGCCATGTCAGCCCCTCAGCCAGCTGCCATGCTCCCTTGCCGCCTCTCAGGGCTCTGTCCCCACAGGGCTGGGCTGTCTGGCTGCTGCTGCCAGGGGGGCAGTGGGCACAGGCAGAAATGGCAGCCAGGTCAGCTGCCCCCGCTGCTGTGTCTGAGACCCCCCCTGAGACACAGCTCTAACCCCGCAGAGCTGCCATGGCCATGTGGAAGACCATCATGGGCTCAGCCAGGACTGTGGAGCTGGCGCAGCTGATCCTCCTGGATGTGCTGGGGAGCTGGCCAGAGTACAGCGCCTGCACCTCCGATGGGGACGAAACGGGTGTCTTTGCCCTGGCTGTGAGTTCCTGCAACTGGCCTTTGCAGGCCCCAAGGCTGCCTCTCCAGCAGCTCTCCATCCTCCTTCCCTCACTGCATCTCCCTGCCTCAGGCACTGGCCTGAAACCTGGCCCAGGGGCAGCTTCAGGCCCACCGGGCCCCGTGCTCCCCCTGCCAAGGTCTCTCCTGGCCTCTCCCTGCCACGCTCGGGCCCAGCCACACGCACACCTCGGCACTGAGCGCTGTCTCGGGGGGCTTTGTCCTTTGCAGGCAACTGTGGTGATGTGGAAGATCCTCCAGGTGCCCTGTCTCCCACGGATCTTGAAGGTGTATTTCCCCCGCCTATTTGTGCATCTGCTATTCCAAGTGTTCTTCAGCACTCTGGATATGCCAGAGGCGGTGGACACCTTCTGGAAGGGATGCCAGGAAGAGCATGGCCTTGCCACCAGCCCCAACAGGTGCCCCATGCCACTCCTCCTGTCCCTGCCACGTGGCCTGCCAAGGAGCCAGTGCTGCCGCTGTGACCTGGGCTTTGCTCTGCACACAGGTTTGCAGTGCGCACCCTCAAGTCCCTGCTCTGCCTTCTCCGCTGCGAGGATGTGGTGGTGGCAATGGAGCGCAGGTGTGCCTGGGACACGCTGCTCTCTCTTGACACTCACCACTTTGCCGTGGCTCTGCTTGCCAGGTGAGACCCCCTTCTCCCCACTGCCTCTGACATTGCTGCTCTGTGCCCAGGTGCCTCACAAAGTGTCCGTGGTGGCCATGGGCCAGAGGGCCTTGTCACTAAAGGAACGGCCAAGCAGACTGGAAAAGGCTGGCAGAGGACGGTGCCCATGAGCAACCAACTGCCAAATGGCCCACGTCCCCTTGCTGGAAGGGTGCTGGGGAAAGATGAGAACTGGATGAGTCACGCCTGGGAGAGGTTTGCCTCACTGGCTCGGGGTCTTGTTTCCTTTTTCCCCTCTTCAGAGAAATTCGCCGCTTAGCCATCCACTTTTGTTCTGCGATTGCATTCTACCTGCTCGCCCTGCTCGGCAAAGAGATGCCATACTGGGATTTCCCTGCCCTGGCATTCCTTGTGGAGGTGAGCCTCAAGGCCAGCGCTGCCCGGCTGAGCCGCCTCCCAGTCCTCTGGCCTCTCGCAGCCACAGCTGCCAGGACAGTGCCCGTGCCCTGTGCTGCTGCCTGGGCCCGGCCCTGTGCAGCTCCGGGCTCCTGCCGGCCGGCTCCCCTGTCACTGCCCTGTGCCTTTCAGGTCCTCGAGTGCCTGGACTTGAGGGAATGCAGTGACAGCGTTCTGGAGATCCTGGCACAGAACCTGCAGAGCGAGCACATGGCTAGGCGTTACTTGGCACTCCGAGGCCTCGTAGTGCTGGGCAAGAATGCCTTGATGGTGAGAAGGGACAGTGGCTGAAGCCGTGCAGGCAGCGTGGGGCTGGGCAACACTGTCGCTTGGCATTGCATGGGCTTCGGCCACTAGGGCAGCTGCTCCCAGCTCTCCTGCCTCCCGCTCCAGCTGCCCCAGAGCTTCGGGACAGGCCTTTGGCCTCTGGGCCCTGCGGCAGCAGGGCGGCCTTTCACAAAGTGGTGTTCCACACAGGCCGAAAAAATGCAGAGCCTGACTGAAAGTCTTGTGGAGCTCCTGGAGGAAAATGACAGCGACATGATCAGGATGAGCATTCTTCTCCTGAGATATTTGCTCCTGGATAATGGTGCCCCAATAGCCACCCCCATTGCCCTGCAGCTGGCTGAGGCGCTCCTGCCACTCTTTGACAGCGTAAGGCCCTGTGCCCACAGCCACGGCCACTGGCTGCTGCCCGGACACTTGGTGCCCTGTGCAGATGCACGCCTGTGCCCTGGAGGGCCTGAAGCAGCTGATGCTCAGGTCTTTTGCCCTTTCCTTTCATCCAGGATGATATCCAGGTGCAGTTGAGCTCCATGGCTGTCTTTCAAGAGATGCTGGACTTATTAACAGAAGAGGGAAGAAAGGCCCTCAAGTCCCACGTGCGCCAGAGCCTGCTCCCTCTCTACTTCCACTGCCATGATGAGAATCAGATTGTTGCTGAGGTGAGCACTTGTGGCCAGCTGCTGTCCCCCTGGCAGGGGCTTGGGCTGCCTCCTGCCCTGGCACCTTGCAGGCTGCAGCCTCCTCCAGCCTGTGCTACTGGGATGGTCCTGTGCCCTGGACTGTGGGGCCATCTGTGCCTCTCTGTTGCTCTCCAGGCCTCCCGGGAAACGCTGCATTCCTCAGCCAGATTCCTGAAGAGGAGGGATATTGAACAAATGCTACACGTGGATCAGAGCTTTGGCGAGTGCCTGGTAAGAGCAGCCGAGAAGCCCCAGCCTCAGCATGGCGAAGGACGCTGAGGGCGGTGCTCAGCGTGGGGGACGGGCAGCTGTGCCCGCTGCTGCACCCAGAGGTCGCGCGGGCTCTTCTCCAGGCTCCCGCAGGCCCGAGTCGGGTGCCCTGGGAGTCCGGACCCGGCGGGGCTGCGGGGCGGCACTGCGGCTCCCCGGGCAGCAGCCGGCCCTCTGCCCCCTGCCCTCGGGAGCCCTTGGCCAGCGGCTGCTGGCCGCGCCTCAGGGCTGTGCGGGCAGGGGAGGCCGGCGCTGGGCGCAGACAGCGCCCCGCCCAGGGGCTGAGCCCGCGCCAACCCTTCCCTCCTGCTGCTCTCTGCAGCTGGCAGAGGACAGGAGGCGAGCGGCCGAGCAGCTGCGGCAGGCCCTGCGCTACCTGCAGAGCCCACAGGAGTCCCTGCGAGAGGCGGCCGTCAGGTTCATGGGTGAGTCCCGTGCCGGGCTCCCTCCCCGGCCCGCCGCAGCTCGGCCCCGGCCCCGCCTGCTGCCCCCGGCAGCGCCAGCCGGGCCCGGCGCCGTGGAGCCCTGCCTGGCCTGGGCGTTTCTACTGCCGCCCTCTGGCAGCCGTGCCCTGGGGCGGCAGCGTGCGGCAAGGGCCCGGGCTGAGCCCTGCCCGGCCAGCAGCCCGTGTGGCCGCAGCGCCGGCAGCGCCGCCGGCAGGGAGCTGTGCCGCTGGGGCCGTGACAGGCTCTGTGTTCACAGGCATGGCCGGGCGGCACCTGAGGGGGCAGCAGCAAGAGCTGCAGCTGATCTGCACTGGTGAGTGTGTGAGGGCAGCCGGCTGACCGCGGGGGCTGGAGGGGGCAGCTGCAAGCCCTGCCCCGGCTGCGGAGGGCTCTGCTCCCGTGGACAGAGCACACAGAGATTTCAGGGCTACGTGTGGCATTCGTGGCCAGCACCTTCGGGCTGATCCCCTTGCTCCCTTCTCCCTGCGGGCCATGGCAAGAGCCGGCCGGGATAGTGCCGGCAGGGGCTCTCCTCGGCTCCCTGCACATGCGGGAACCGACCTTGCCTCTTTTCCGCTCTCTTGCAGCCCTTGAAGAAATGGCATGTGACAGCAGTCCTGCAATCAGAGATGCTGCAGTTGAATTTTCTTTAGTTCTCCGGGCCCTACAGAGAGCTCCCTACTCCCCATGGCGTAAGCTGCGAGATCGATTCCGCAGTGCATGGAGGAAACGGCCTCGTCTGTGCAGCACTGCCGTGCTGTTCTGCTGGAGCTCCGCAGAGAGATGATCTGAAAGACTCTGTCTGCTGGGGCCATTTAAGCCAGCAGGGATTTTCTGTTTCTTCTTCAAGATTTTTCTGTTTGTATTTTCGGTTTTTGTTGAGTATAGAATATCGTAGAATAGAATAGAATATCTTCCAATACACAGAGTGCCAGGATCTTTCTTTTCCTTCACAGGGTCTGTAGGGCATAAGGGGAGAGGGGGAAATAGGTGCTTGTGCTCAGCCAGCTGTCCGGGCGTGCAGTGTCGCAGGGAAAATGGCCAGAAGCCCCTTGGCCTTTGGTGGTTCTGCTGAAGCCTTTGTGCTGCCGACAGAGCGGCTGGGCAGGGGCCGGAGCTGCGGGGATCCCTGCCAGAGCGGTGCCTGGCAATGGCCACAAGCCCTGTGCCGGGGAGGAAGGGCCATCCGTGTCCTCCTGCCCATGCGCTGCTGGCTGCCTTGCTGAGGGCTCCCAGGTGCCTCTGGATGGGGCTCCTCTGGAGCTGCTGTGGGGCAGCGGCGCTGCTGCCGGCAAGCTTGGCCAGGCTGGGGGACACCCTGAGGGGCTGAGGCGCTGCTAAGCCCTGAGCAATTGGCTGGCAGAGGCCATAAGCAGCCCCTCCCCTGGCAGCCGCCTCGATCCTGACAGCCGGCTGCTCTGGCGCTTCCAGGTTTGTGGCCGGTTGGAGGGAGCCCCTGGGATCAGGCGTGGAACCCTGGTCCTGGCCTTTCAGGGCTGTGAGGCCAGCTGTTGTGGGGCTGGGCATGTGCCCTCCCTGGGCTCCAGACTGGAGGCCCCGTGCCCCTCAGCCTTAGGCATTGAGCTCCACTGTCTGATATCCAAGTCTTGTTCCTGTTGCTGTGGGGGTGGCCGAGCTCTGTGGCTTTAGCCCCCATTGAGCCAGAAGAGCAGCAGCTTTGAGCCCACAGGGGCCACAGAAAGGCCCTCTTGGACCACGGGCATTCCTGTCCTTCCCAAGGCAGGGACACATGAGAGTGCAGCGGGCACCTTCAGGGTGCCACACTGGCTTTGCACTGGGCCACCTCCATGTGCTGTGCACGGCTGGCTCTTTGCTTTGCTGCTCTCGGCCTCGTGTCGTCGTACTCCTCTGGCTGCCTGCAGCCACGGGCAGCCCTATCAGGAGGGTGAAAGGCCCCGTCTCCAACATCTCAAGGGGGAAACGGAGCTCTCCCAGCTCTCAGCCCACGCTGTAAGCAGAGCGGAGCCTTTTCCAAGCCCCGGTGGCTTTCTGCCTGCTTCTGGCCCCTGGCCACCATGGCCCACTGCACCCGCTCTGAGTCACCTACAGCATGCCTGGTGCCTCTTGATTTGCTGACCCTGGGATGTGAGGCTCACTGAGGGAAAGGTGGCTGTCCCAATGCTGAGGGCACACATGGCTCACTGAGCAGACTTGAGGCTTCCCCAGCAGCTTGCAGGTGCCTTATGTGTCATGTTACAGTGCTTGTGCTCCTGCCTCTTCCTGTCCCTCTTCTCACCCTCACCCAACCTGCACCCTCTGACCTACCTTCAGTAAACCCTGTTGCATCAGACACGGTGTCAAGAGCCCTCCTTCGGCTGCCGGTCGAGCGCACGTTACACCCTCCGGGCCTGGGAGCAAGGTGGCCTGGGAGAGCTGGTCTCTCAGACGAAGAGGGAGCGGCTCTCCACAGCACCTGCCCATGGACCTTCCCCGCATCAAATAAAATCATCTCCAAGCTTAGCTAGTAAGCTAGTAAGGTATAAACCATTAATTGCCTGGAAATCTGGCACTAGTCTCTAAGTGCCATTAGGTTTCTTTATTGCTAATCTTGCAGTATTCAATTTTGACTTTTATTCCTTTAATAATCCTGATGTCAGGAATTTATTGATTGTTGGTTCTATTTCTTTCCTAGCTTCTAATCTTCAAGGGTATTGCTTTCTGACTACTGGCTCAACTCTTGTGTGTAGCTCAGTTTTCACAGGGTCTGCTCGTTTTGATTTTCCTGGGCTATCAGTATCCCATACTCTGGGGTATACCTGATTCAATACTTGCTCTAAATAGTTCTTCTTGTTTGTTGGTCTTGTGTCAATTGTCAGTCCTACTGCTAAAACTGCTCATTTGTCTTCAGGTACCTTCCATGTTAGTTTTCTTTCTCTAAACGGAACTCTTGCTTCTAAATTTTCAAGCAAATCCATGCCTAGGACAGATTTGAGTGAGTTTGGTAAATAAAGAAACTGATGTATTCCCATTTTCTTCTTGATTTTACATTGAAGTGGTTGCAGGAAGAATGCCTTTTCTGGCTCCTATTGCTGGCAGATAGTTTTCACTTTTGGGTATCAGTGCTTGATTCACGCGTGAAAATGTGTCTCCACATTTAGTTAAAAATTCAACTTCTTTATTATTCTTTACCTATATTTTAACCGGTAACCTGCTAGGGCAAGAACTGCCAGTCTCGGTCATTCCTGGTATCTGGTGAACATTGCACAGCAGCCGGCATCGTTCGCGTCCCACAAAGGGCTTACGATCGGACACAGCTTGTCTACTGTGCCTTGTAAGGCTCCACTAGCAATTTGTCCCTGCACACGTGCTCTGGCTGCCTTGATCGCCAACTCTTTTGCTGCTTTGGTTAGCTCTGTCAACATGAAATCAGGGTCACCTCAGCCTGGCTCTTGACTCTTGACTACGAACTCCAATCTTTTTGCTACTTTGCTAGGGTTTTCTCTCTCCATTTTAACTTTTTCCCAAGAGCCATCCCAGGCTCCGCTGGGCTGCATCCATGGGGAACCCGTCCCAGTTGCTGACCCTGCTCTGGGTGAAAAGCGTTTTCCTAATACGGAAATTAAACCTGCCCCATCCCAGCTCCCTGGCCTTTCCTCGAGTCCTGTCACTGGTCCCAACAGCGAGCTCGGTCCTTGAGTGGCCATTAATTGTAAACATCCATCATGGGCCATTCACAGGTGCACCTGTTGCATTTCACAGCAGCAGATAACCATTGTTTACATTTTGTTACTGAGGCCACAGCTTCTCAGAAAGGGAAAAAATCCTAAAGAAAGGATTTTTCACAAAAGATGTCTGTGACACCAGGGATTTCTTAGTTCGTTGTCACCAGAAATGGGTCAGGGAAAAAGTAAGTTCCTTGACCCAGGGGCTCGGATTGTGTGAATAATTCACAGCAGTTTGAGGTATCTAGGAACTGTGAGGCGGGTTCTCAGGGGGAGAGCATTCCTCAGGACAGCCCACTGGGGATGATAATAAAGTTTGGGGATGAATGGGAATCCCAAAGGAGAAAAAGTAAACGGAAAATAATTAAGTATTACATGTTTAAATGGAAAAAGGAAATGATCCGGAAAGATAATTTTTATTGGTCCAAATTCGGATCATTTGAGGATTATATTTGCCAGGCTCTAAATATATATGTGAATTCAAAAGACCCTGTTAATCAGGAGGAGAGTGAAAATGCTGCCTTTTGGAGTCCTGAGGGGAGAAGTAGGTCTGTTGTTCAGAGGCAGGACAGGGCACTTCAGGAGTTACTGAGAGGAGCACAAAGGGTGTATGTGAACAGAGATAAGAAAAAGCAGAAAGCAGATGCCAGAATTTTGGTAGCAGCAGTTAAAGAAATGCAGGCAGCTTTGAATACAGAAAAATCCACAGAGAAAAACAAAGAGCAGATGTCAAGATCTATCTTTAGGAACACAAGACCTGTGTGTTTTTCCGACCACAAGAAAGAGCACCTAAAAAAATTCTTGCCCTACCTTAAAGGGTGCAGGTCCTACCTGTTTTTACTATCATAAAAAGGGGCACAGACAAAAAAAGTTGCAGGAAGAAAGAGCAAGATGAGGAAACTTTTAATGGAGGTCAGGGGCTCTGTTTAATGAAGGGGACTGAAAAACACCACCAGAAGTGTGTTGATAAGTTATATTCTTAGTCAATACAGGAGTTTCTCAGTTGACAATGACAAAATTACCCCAGGGATGTGAGATAAGTCGTGAGCGAGTTCCAGTAGTTAGAATTACAAGAGAGGCTTTTCCAGTTCCTGTAATTAAAGGGGTGCAAATTTAAACAGGCGACAAATTTGGAGTAAATGATTTATTGTTGATACCAGAAGCGGAGAATAATTTATTAAGCAGAGATCTAATATTAGCCTTAAATTTACAGATAAAACCCTGGGAAGGAAAACTAAAAAATTATTCTTTAACTGAAGAAGATAATCTGGAAATTAATGATATGGGTTGGCATTTGAGTGAAGTGGGGAAGAGCTTTGGGTAAAGGAATCTGGTCCCCTTAGTCCCTCCTGGTCAGCACAAGCCTGTGAACTTTATGCATTACTCCGTGCATTATTCATACTAAAAGAGCAAGAAGGGACTATTTATAAAGACTCCAAATATGCTTTTAGTGTAGTACATACTTTTAGAAAAATTTGGAAGGAAAGGGGACTTATAAACACTCAAGAGAAAGGGTTAGTACACGGGGAATTGATAATTCAGATACTTGAAGCTTTAAAAAGCTCAAAGAAAATAGCAGTAGTTCATGCAAAGGGACACCAGAGAGAGAGGGATATTAGAGTCAGAGAGAATAATTTGGCCGACGAAGAAGCAAAAAGAGCGACCTTAAGGAAAAAAAAACCCAAAGCAAAAATACTGAAATCATGACCTTACAAGAAACAGAATTCAGCAGGGGACACTTTCGCTAGCAGAACTGGCAGCTATAAGGAAATTAGGAAAAACATTTAAGGAGGGAAAGTGGGTTTTTCTTTATAGCAAGATTATGATGCCAAAACCAGTGGCACATTAGGTCTTAGATAACTTGCATAGATGGACACACTGGGGAATAAGAGCCCTTTGTGATCACTTTTAAAAATTTTATGGGTGTATAAGGATATTTGAAATTGGAAAGCAAATCACCCAGGGGTGTCTCACCTGTCAAAAAGTAACTAAGAAGGCATTAAGAAGCCCTCCCTCTGGAGGATGCAAAACAGCCTACAGGCTATTTGAAATGATCCAGGTTGATTTTACAGAATTGCCTAAAGTGAGTCGGTGGAAATATTTGTTAGTTATAATAGATCAATTAACTCAGTGAGTTGAAGCATTTCCAGCAGCTCGGGCTACAGTTCAAACGGAGGCTAAAATATTGTTGGAATATGTAATTCCAAGAATGTGATAATATGGTGGGATTTAAGTGGATTTATATTAACCCTGATTTAGTAAGAATGAACTAAGCATCCTGGAGTGGCTGCCGAACACAATTCCCTTGAGCTCAGAGGCAGAAGAACGCTGGTGGAAAAGAATAAAAGACTATCTGAATCAGTGGGAACAGCCTAAAAGGATCAAAGATCTCCTCCAAAATTACCCACCAGCAACATTATTAGAATTTATTACAAAACTGCAATTCCAGAAACTGAGATTGATAGCACCTGTTGTTGAAAGAGTCCAGAGACAACTAAAACATTGGGAGTGCAGTAAACATGGTTTAGGGTGTCATCCCTGGATATGTATTGTTTGCACACTTTGCTTTAACTCATGGTGGAGAGTAACTAAGAGGGAAGAGAAGGAGAAACAATTGATTTGCTTGCTTTGCTATAGTTATGTATTTAGACAGCTAACTATAGAACGCATTGTTAGTGATTTTTTTTAGATACCAATGAGACTGGGAGACGGGACCCTTCCAGGAGCAATTGGATTAATAGAGAACTTAGATCAATTGGTTCTTGCCATATTGGCTATAGCACAAATAAGAGAACGAGGAATTTATAATATTATAGACCAGTGTCTCATAATCAATAGTTGTTGTGGAGAAGAAGTCTATATATCACATCATAATGGCATTCCAGGGGCATATTGGCCTGGCGAGTGTGCCTATTGGAGGCTGCGATTTAATGCACTTCTTGCACTTGAAGTAGAAAATATTTAGTGAAATCTTATTGTGGTTGACACATCCCTGAAATTTTGGAAAATACAGATTTATGGGAGTCCAGCCTAACCTTTCCCCTGTTCTTGTCGTTTTAATTATTTCTTCTTAACCAGCCAGAACTGAGAAATGGTATTTAAGAGGGGACAAGCAAACTCTGTGGGGCTATGGGTACCAAAGAAACTAAAAACACCAGTGACTAGATCCCTAGATATTACCTTTGCTACTGAGAAGACTAGCATCTCGGCCCTTGGTTGCAACCCAAGAGGCCTTGAGAAAGGTAGAAAGGTAGATTTCCTAAAGAAATCTATTATATTATTTTCACTGTGATCATTCTGGTACCCTGGATGGTTGGCCAAAGCCAGAGAGCCACACTGGACAGAGTTTCATCAATAAAAAAGCAAACAGGGCAAAAACCAAGTCCCAGCAATTTCAATATTTGTGACTATTGCAATCACCCTATGAAGATTAAGGACAAGATGGGATCTGTGTTTGTGACACACCCATATGTTAGTTCTGCTTGCTACAATCGCAACCACTTTATAGATGTTTGTGTTAAAGAAAGAAAGATGCATTGGGTAGGGAAAAATTTGAACTATAATGGACGAGCTCCTCATCCCCATGGTAATCAGATTTGCCCCCAGTATGAAAAGTTCTTTTGTTTTGAAAGAGATGATAATTGAAATGATCCAAGTATAAGCATGGGAAACCAGGCACTAAGAGAAAAATTGAAAGAGAAAATAAAAGAAGAGAAAGAAACAAAGGAGAATAGAGGAAAGAACAAGAGAAAAGAGTCAAAAGAATTGGCTGAATTGTATAAATAACTTAAACAGCACTACAAAGACTGGAACCTGCCAATCGAATAAGAATCTGTTTGTGAGGTTGATGCAAGATATTGCTACAGAATTGGGATTATCCAAATGTTGGATTTGTGGAGGTCTAAAAATAGCTGAAAAGATGGCCATGGAAAAGTGAGAGCTTAGCTCCAGAACAATTTTTAAAATGGAACCATACCCAAATTTCTAGAACATTGAAGAGACTTGAAAGATAGATTCTAAGCTATCAAGTAATTGAAATCATTTGTATAACTCAAGAAGGAAGAAAATTTAATAAAGTAGTGGGGCATACTCCTTGTAAATCCACATTGGTGGTCAATATGGATAATCGTTCAAAAGTTTGGTGACCTGAAACCCCTGTTGGATATTAGAGACCAATAAAAAATAAACTGTGAATGGGATGAACAGATTGATTTATGCTGGTACAGAAGTCCTGGAGCTAACCCCTACCAATCTATCAATGGCTCAGGATTGGTCATGGGGATATAGGACCCTAATTTGCCTGTTGAATCGAGTGATAGGGCCCCAAGTAGGAGTGGAAGTGGTGTCAAATCACACCACCGGTGCCTTAAAAATGTTGGCCAGGCAATACACACAAATGAGGGCATTTGTGTACCAAAACAGGATTGCCCTAGACAATCTGTTAGCAGAAGAAGGAAGAGTTTGTGGGAGATATAACAAATTTTACTGCTGTATAGAAATTGAAGATTATGGAGAAGCTATCACCGAACCTGTGGAGGAAATTAAAAGGGTGGCTCATGAGCCAGTACAAAAGTGGAATTCAATCTAGAAAGCAGATTGGTGAGATAACCTCTTTGGAGGTGTTTGGTAGAAAAAGTTAGAGTTCATGTTGTTTTGTTCAATTTTGAGACCTTTGTTTCTGCCTTGTATGATTCCATGTTTTATTAGGCTAATTTGCTCAGTGATTCAGGAGATGCAGATTACAATAATATCTCTAGATTCAGAATCAGTAGAAAGAGGAAAACCAAAATCTGTGATGGTACTAACAGCTGAATCAACCCGTGTTAAATAATAAGGACCTAAACAGATTGAAATAGCCCAGGAAATGCTAACCAAATTTGAAAAAAGTCTGGAAAATTAGAGGCAGCAACAGAAATGCTGGAGAAATTTGAAGCTGAAGAGACAACAAGAAAATCAAAATTCTGAGAAATATAAAGGATATCAGGGCATAGATTTTTAATAAAGCACGGAACATAATGATCAAGAAGAGAAATGGGGGATTTGTGGTAAATAGGTATGATTCATGCTGATAAAAATTGAAACAGGAATCAATATTAATACAATAATTAATATTTGTGGATAATAAAACAGTTAAAAATTGTAATGCCAAAGAAGAAAGGGAGAAGAGGGGCTCCACCCCCCTCCCTGCAGATGTTCAGGAACAGGAGGAAAGCAAGAGATAACAGTTGCTAAAAATTAACACAGAAGGGACACTCTGGTTGGGTCCCAGAAAAATGTTAATTATAAGGGATTTATTGCCTTGATATGTAGATGTAGTGATATGTTAGTCTTGGCTTACATTGTACTGGCTTGGTGGCGCATGTGTAACCCAAAGGTGAATTAAAAGACACACAGGAAGACTACGAAATCTTCATCAGACGACCTCCAAAAGACTTGTGCGACCACCAAACTCAGTGGCGGTAAAGGTGGTAATGAGGGTGGAGATAGAAATATGACAAACTGAAAATGGGAGGAGATGATATTAACACATGGCATGTAAGGGGGTAATTTTCACTTGGCAAGCTCATATGTGAGGTGGCACGGGTCCAAGAGCCCTTCACTCTGTACCCCACATTTTTTTTTGCTTATGCGCTATTATTTGAACCAAATTATCCCTTATTTATATATTTTCTCAACTATTCAAATAAAATTGCTGCTATCTCAAATATTGTTTGGGTTTTTTTTATGATGGGAATATTGGGCAAACATAACACAGACAGCCAAAAAAGCTCCTTGTGGGCAGAGCTGGCAGCATCGGACCCCCAAATTGTGTCCAGTGCTGCCTTGTGTAGCCCAAAATCGCCAGTAGAGGCACTGGATGTTTGTGCACCGGGATGCTTTAGGACCATGGCTGAAATTTAGGAACCCCGGCCCTAATTACAATGCCTCCTTAACGGTCTGCAGCACCCAGAGCAGAACTGGGGCATTGGCCCAATCAGCTCCAATTTTGCCCCATTTTGCCCTCCCAAGGCACTGCTTCCAGCCTGGGCTGTCCCTGTGCTCCAGCTGCAGCTGTAGAGCCCTCAGAGCTGCGGCTCTGCTCTCCTTCTCCTCCTCCCCCTGTGGCTTCTGTGTAGGGACCAGCAGTGGCCCAAGAAGAGCAGGAACTCCAAACGTGCTCTGGAGCCCCCTGAGGAGCCCTGGCAGAGTCAGCACCGAGTACCAGCTTTCCTCAACATGCCAGGGCAATTCAACATTTCCAGAGTGGCTGTGCCAGGGCTGAAGGAAGAAAACGGAGTGAAAGGCTGAGGGTTTGCAGGAATTGCGGTGTAAAGCCACTAGAGGGGCTGCTGTGGACTCAAGACCTGCCTGGGGTCAGGTGCTGCCTTCCTTCCATTCAGGATCAGGGAGAGCAGTTGCAGGTGTTGCACAGGGCGTGTGCCTGGCCCTGGGACACTGCTACGCTGCCAGTGGGCACTGGGATCCAACCTGCTGCCTTGGTGGCTTCTGCCCGCTGCCGGTGGTGGTGCCGGGAGCGATTGGTGCCCGTGAGTTTGCAAAAGGAGCGATTTCCCCTCCTCCCTCCCGTCCGAGGCTGCCATGGCCCCTGAGGGGATGGAGCTGGACCGGGGCGCCCCCTGCTGGCCGGGAGTGCTCTCTGCAGCGTCCCCTGCTGGCCGCAGTTAGAACTGCCACAAAAACCAACTGTGCTGAGCGGGAGGGAAAGTTCTGGGTTTCTGTTGTTTGTTCTGTTCTGGTTTATAAATTTCCCAGTAAAGACCTGTTATTCCTTTTCCTACACTTTGGCCTGGAAGCCCCACCATTTTTGAAATTAGAAAACATTTTTGACATGGGTCTTCATTCTATTCCAGGAACATTCCCACTTTCTTGGCACATATTGCTCATAAACGAGATTTCAGCTCCTGAGCTGCAGTGTGGATGGGACAGACACCTAAAGGGAAGACAGGATCAGGGACTTGGCCACCTCATGCTCTGCCCTTTAAGCCAGTTGGGCCACCAAGGGCCCTCTCCCCAGATGGCACTTCTGGTCCCTCGACCACTCAGGAGCTGGCTTTGGCAGAGTGTCACACTGTCCCCAGTGTTCCATGGCTGGCTGACAGACTGATGGACAGACGGGGCCCTGTCTCACCAAAAGCAAGGCCTGACCCACCCCTGCCACACACAGGTGTTCCAAAATGTCTCCAGACATCACACTTTTCCTGTCTCTGACACCCCACCATGTGCCATGGTCTGATCCCAACTGCTCTGGCAAAGGGGCAGGCTCCAGAACCCTCACAGGGCCTTCGTGGCATCGTTGTGGGATGATCACGGGAGAGGAGGGGTTTGGGAGGGGAGAAGAGGAGGGGAGAAGAGAATCCCGAGCCTTCTGAAGGCCGCTTTTGCCATCAGAGCGAGGAAGATCCAAGGCCATGCCAGGTTACTCTGGGGTGGGAAACATGCTGGGAGGAGTGTTCAGGGTTTGTTACTTGTTGGGGTCTCTCCTAGGAAATTGTTCTTTTTGTGACTCTTTGGACTCTGAAACTTGTTGCTGTTGCTGGTGGTTTCATTCTCTCTTGTTGCTGTTTCAGGAAATTGTTCTTCTCTCAGTCCTTTGGGATCTTTCTCCCTTCACAAGGAGGTTGAGGAGCAATTTTTTAGTGGCAGCACACACAAGAGTGGGTGCCGATGGGTGGGCACCCCCAGTGCCCCCCAGTGTCACAGCACATTCCCGTAGATGTCACAGGGTTCCCGTGGTCGCCCCTGGGGTCCCCGCAGCTCCGCGTAGGTCACCTGGGGATCCTGGAGTGTGGTGGCACGGGGGGACGCTGCGAGACACATGGGCTGTGGGATCTGGATGGGGTGACACTCGTGGGTGAGGTGTCCCTCTGTGTGTGTCCCCACCGCACTCACCCCCTGCCCTCTTGGTGACCATGGCGTGGGTGTACAGCACCTCCCCCTCCTCTGGGGGGGCCGGGGGATCCGGGGGGACCCTGAAGGAGCAAAGGGGATGTGGGGGAAGAAATGGGAGGTCGTGGTGGTCGGGGTAAAAGGAGAGAGTGTGGTTTGAGCCCCCACTCACCTTTCCTGCTGCTTTCTTGCAGTTGCAGAGGAAAGAGGGGAGGGGTGACTGTGGGATCCGAGGGCTATGACCCCTCTCAGGAATCCTGAACAGCCAAGGGGCCCTCAATTTCCCACAGGACCCCCAAGCATCCCTGAGGTCCCCCAGAATTCATGAACATCCCCAGTGCCCCCGACCAACTCAGCCTCAAGAACCCAAAGCCTGGCAGAGACAGAGACACCCAAACACCCCCAAGGGAACACCAACATCCCTGCAGGACCCTCCAGCACCTCCCCAAACCCTAAAGGACCCCCAGACAAGGTCACAATTCTGGGGCTGTGGGTGCTGTCTAATTGCTCCCCAACTCTGGGGACCTCTACAGCTCCCTGGGACCCCTGTCTCCCCATTGTCATCCACCCATATGGTGCCACTGATGCCAGGTCACAATGACACCCACAAGCAGGTGCAGGAACAAAAGGGCCCAACCGACCCCTGCAGCCACTGCAAGAAACAGAGGGGGACACGGTGTCAGGGTGTCACCCATCATTCCAGGGGTCCTGCACTCCCTAGTGGCCCTGTGTGTCGCCACCTGTGTCCCTGTGTCCCCATGTTTTCACTGTCAGTGCCAGCTCAGGGCTGAGTGCCCAGAACACACGGTGCCGTCCTGTCCCAGCTGGTTGGTGGCCACTTACTGGTAGGTGGCCCACATTGATGGCTCTGAGCTCCAGATGTCCCACATTGGTGGCTCTGAGCTCCAGGAGGGGACCCCAGGCAACCTCCTGCCCATTGTGAAGCCAGGTGAAGGTGACAGGGGCTGAACCCACCTGCACCTAGCAGCGCAGGGTCATGGGGTCACCTGCACGCACCTGGTGTGACAGGGGACTGGGGATGATGGTGGCATTGGCCACGGGCACTGTGGGGACACAGACAGGGCTGAGGGCACAGGGAGGGGCTAGCAGCCGGTGTGGGTGGGTATGGACAGGGGCGGATGGGTGTGATGGGGGATGTCGGGGATGAGGTCACACCATGGAGGGGTGAGAGGACACGGGGCAGATGTGGGGGGACACAAGCAAGGTGTCCGGGGGTCATGGAGGTGCCCAGGCAGGAGACCCAAGGGTTCTCTTGGGGCTCCCTGTACCCATCCTAGCACTCATTGTGCACCGTGACGCAGAGCCGGGCACTGCTCTTCCACATGGCCTCCCCTTGGAGAGCACCTGGCAGCTGTAATTCCCCGAGTGGGAGACCCCCACAGCGGGTGAAGACCCCTGCAGGCCCCCCACCACTTGCCCGTCCTGGTAGAACACGTGCAGGAGGGGGGCCCAGGGTTGCAGGGGCCCGGGGGGGCTGAGGCAGCTGAGAGTGAGGGGGGAACCTACGGTGAGATCACGGGGACCTTCCAGCACTTGCACCATGAAGAGCTCAGGGAAAAAGAGGGGAGGGAGATTTGTGACCCCAAGTTCCCTGGAAGGGGCTGGAGGTGTCAGGGTGGCAGCTCTGGGATGCTCACCATGCACTGTCAGTGTCACCAGCGCAGACTCCTTCCACACCCAGTATTCCACCTGGCCTTTGCAGCTGTAGTGGCCACTGTGGTTCAGCTGCAGAGGGGACAGGGACAGCTCGGTGCTATTGGAGAACACCTCCAGATCTGTCTCCTTTTGGTAGAAGGACACCGAGGTGACCGTGTTGTTCCACCAGCCCTGGCAGCACAGTGTCACTGTGTCCCCCTCCAGTAGCGCCTGCCCCAGTGCCTGCAGTACCAGCAAGTCTCGGAGACAGAGAGGATTCATCACATCACATGACAGGGATCTGGAGGGTCCTGGTGAAATCAGGACCCCCACTGGGTCGCACTCAGTGCACCAGTGTTGTGGTGTGCTGTAATGTCCCATTTTGGCCTTCCAGGTCACTTTCCCAGGTGTGCCTATACGTCTCTCCCTTCCCCCTTGCCCCCATGCTGAGTGAGTCCTGTCCATCAGGCTTAACATTCCAGCAAGGCGTCGTGTGGTTGGTCAAGTTCAAAGGATGCCCCTATGCCCAGAGGTCATTGGCCTTTCTGGGTGTCATCTTCCCCTGAGACCCTGCCCCTCTCACCTGGTTGGTGGCTCACCTGTACCTCCCCTCCCCCTGTCCCTGAGCTTAAAAGGTGAATGAGACCATGCGACCGAAGTTCTGTTGGAGCAGTTCCTCACGTTCAGACCTCTGTAACCATGGAATAAACCTCTGGACATTAAACCCTCCAGCAGAATCCTCTCCTTTTTCTCTTCACCATCGCCTGAAGCTATTCCTCCTGAGGTAAACGGGGTTCCTAACAAGCCTGGACTTGTTCAGTGCCCAGCTGCAATCTCCAGCAAGCCAAGGTATCTCTGGGGTGACACACCGCAGTTGCTGCCCTTGGCCCAGCAGCGAGGGTCAGACCGGCCCAGGCACAATCTAACTGGTAATATTGGGAGCCTTTTTTTCCAATACACCAGAGGTCATCAATTCCATCAACAGGATCCTCTCACTCTGGGATGCTCTGGGATGTCCCAGAGCAGGGGACAAGCTCTGGTAACACAGGAGGTGACCTATGGAGCAAAGACCACCAGGGGCCCTCAGGGATCTCGTGGGTCCCAGGCTGGGGACACCTAAACATCTCTCATCATTTGAGATTCTCAGGGGGAAACTGCGCCTGGTGCCAGGTCTGACACACCGGTAGGTGTCTTTCTTGGTGACAGTGATGTTTTCCTGTCCGTCCTGCACCCACCGCTCCCTGTCCTTGTACCAGGTGGTAGCACTGGCAGTCCCCGAGCCCTGGCAGGTCAGTGTCACCCTGTCCTACAGCACTGCTGGCCTCCATGGGGACTCCACAACGAGCTGGGTGGTCTGGGCACCTGTGGGTGACAGGGGACACCAGACTACCAGGGCCAGTGCAGGGCTGAGGACAGCAGGGTCAGGTCATGGCATCCCCTGAGGACTCACCAGCGAGGCCGAGGGTCTGGGCTGAAAGGGAGAAGGGACAGGGCTGGATGGGGGATGGCACTGCAGGGACAGCAGCACAGGGAATATGGGGTGTTGGGGCTGTCCCCAAAAGGTCTCCATGGGGGCATTGGTGTGGCACAGATGTCTCAAGGGCAGGGACACAGTGGCCAACCCATGCTCAGGAATGGGGACCCTGTGCTGACACTGGTCAACATCAGCAGCCCCACAGCCACATCCCCATGGCCCTGCACCCATGGTCCCATTCCATTGGCACCTGTCCCCATGGCCCATCAGCATGGTGCTTGTCCTCTTGTCCCCGTCCCTGCATCACTGTGTCCCTGTCCCCACAGCTGCCCCAGCCCCAAGGTTCCTTCTTCAACATCCTTGTCCCAACATCTCTATCCCCTGTCCCCACATCCCAGTTCCCCTATTCCTGAGCCCTGTTCCTGTCCCCAAAAGCCACCCCAGGACTCTGGTCACACTGGGCTCAATGCCCTGCTGACCCTGGGGACCTCAGGGGACCCCACAGCTCCCCTGTGCCCTGTCCTCTCCCCATGCCCGGGGTGTCAGGCCCGTGCCCAGGGGACTCACCCCACAAGAGCAGCGCCACCTTCCCAGCCATCCCGGTGTCCCCAGCCATGTGCACTTGCTGTCACTCATTGCTGTGGCCACCGCTCCCCTGGCTGGTGACTCTTGGATGAAGGGGAAGGAAGCGAGGTCACGTCCGTCCCCACGTGTAGGTGGCCCTTGGTGGGGGCAGGGTGGCCACAAGCTGGGCACAGGCCAGGGACATTCTGGGATAGTCTGGGGACATGGTTGGCGATGGTGTTGCCAGGAGTGGGGGGCTCAGGGGATGTGGGGAACCAAGGGTGGGTGTCCAGGGGAATTGGGGTCTCCATGCCTAGGGGGATTCAGGGATGGAAGTGCTGTGGAAACAGGGTCCCCAGGGATTTGGTGTCGTGGCATGTGGGTGCCGGAGTTGGGGGTGCAGGGGGAAAAATGGGACCCTTAGGAATAGGGGTTCTGGGGGAAGAAGCAGCCCATGGGATGGGCTCAAGGCAATGGTGGTGCTGGGCAATGGCAGTTCTGGGATAGAAGTCCCCAGGGAGGAGAGACCAAGGCAATGGGGGTCCCATGGTTGGGTTCCCAGGGGAATGGGGGTGCCCGGGATGCGCAGTGGCTGGGTGGGCACAGGGGTCACAGCTCCTTCCCAGGGTGCTTCAGAAATCGGGGTGACCCAGGGCCCAGCGCTGCCTCCCTGGGGTGCTCATTTCCTGGGGAGGTATCACATGGGGGTCCTGGGTTGCTGTGCCTCTGTGCCCACCCCCGCCCTTGACTTTTTCCTCTCTTTATTTCTCTTATTTCCCTATTTTCCTCACTTTTGTGCAATGTACCCCCATCCCCAGTTCCTGACGCAGCAATCCTGGGAAACACCTGAGCAAAGAACAGGTTGGGGGCACCCCGGAGAGAGGGAAGATGGGGAGTGGGGGACGCAGGAAAGGGTGGGCAGGCTGTGGGGGATGGGGGTGTTGGGCTGTGTCCCCTCAACACTTTCACTTTCTTTTTCCTAGACAAGAAGGAAGAGGCCATTTGTGCTCAGTTTCAGATGGGAAAGGGGTGGGGTTCTGTCCTGGGGGACACATCAAGGGGGGTCCTGTCCTGAGAGAATCCTGTCCCAGGGGGTGACGTATCCTGGCATGGGGGGTCCTGTCCCAGAGGGTGGCAGTTCCAGAAATGTCCCTGCACGTTCCTGGCCGGGTGCCTGTCCCAGGGGTGGCACATCCTGGGGACCCCTGTCAATGCAAGGGTGGGGCCCAGCCATGGCCCAGTCCCACTGCACAGGGATGGCCATTGCCCAGCCCTGCTCTGGCCAGCGCTAGGTGACAGCCAGCACCTGAGGGTCTTCCCTGCCCCCTTGGCTTTTATTCTGGCACTTTTAGAGCTGCTGCAGAGGTGAGAATTCTGTGGGTGGAAAAAGGCCTGCCTGTGGTTTCCTCAGCCCTGCAAGAAGCACAAGACCCAAAGATAGGCCAAGCAGTGGCTCTGAGAGGGCCTTTGATGGTTTTCAGAGCAGGGCTGGCTGGAAACTCCCCCTGCAGGGGCAGCTGAGAGGGAACCAGTCCAGAAATGCAACAATTGATCACTTTGTCCCTTTGCCCAAGGGACTGAGAAAAACCACAAAACTACTGCAAGGACAACACAATCTGCTCAACAACCTGACCTGGACCCTCCTTCTTGAACAAAACCTGCAGCCGTTTGGAACCTCATGGAAAGAATGTGTGTGTTCTGGATGTGTACACCAGAAGAGAGGGGAAAGTGTGAAAATATTGAGCAGGGGTGGCACACGAGGCCCTGGGGAACAGGGGTGTCACAGCAGGAGCAGGGAGTGTCCATGCAGGGGAATTCAGGGCAGGCTGGAGTGGATTTACCAGGGAATCAGACCCTGAGGCACACACAGGCATTTCCACAGATTCCTGTGCACTGTCCCAAGGATAGACAGAGCTTCTCCCCTTCTTCAATGGGAAGTCAATCAGGTTTCAGGGTAGAAATGAGAAACACAGGGAGAGTTCCTAAATATGGGTCAAGAAAAGGTTTCCTTATGGGCTGGGTTGCTGCCCAGCAGGCAGGGAATAATCCCATGGAGCTGTTGGACACTCAGGGAGATAAAGCTGCTGTGGGATGCAGCAAGAGAACCAAAACTTCTCATTTCATTGTGATTTGTTTGTGTTTTTATTGTGAGGGATTTGTTGGAAAAGCAATGGGTTCTATAAACCAGACCATTATATACCTTGTCAGATTGATTTTTGATGAGTTTGTTCTTTCTTGGGAAAATAATGCTTTTGCTTTTATTCTATAGATGTGTAAGTTTGTCTCAAGCAATTTGGCATCAGGTGTTGCCTGGGATGGAAGGCCAAATGGGGGGACCTGACCCAGGGATGTGTGGAGCAGGGAAACAGAAACTCTCAGGACAGCCCTGGGGTGCCCCAGGGTGGGGGCTGTGCTGGGCCTTGGGTCACCCCAAAATCTGAGGCACTCCAGGAAGGAGCTTTGACCCCTGTTCCCACCCAGCCACTGCCTATCCCTGGCACCCCCATTCCCCTGGGAACCCAACATTGTCCACCAAGAGGGCAGGGGGTGAGTACGGGGAGGACACACGCAGGGGGACACGTTACCCATGAGTTTTACCCCACCCAGAACCCCAGCCCGTGTGTCTCGCAGTGTCCCCCCGTGCCACCACCCTTCAGGATCCCCAGGTGACCTACGCGGAGCTGCGGGGACCCCAGGGGCAACTGCAGGAACTCGGTGACATCTATGAGAATGTGCTGTGACACTGGGGGGAACTGGGGGGTACTGGGGGTGCCCGCCCATCGGCACCCACTCGTGTGTGTGCTGCCACTAAAAACTGCCCCTCTCCATCCCCATGGGGGCACAAGGATCCCAAAGGGCTGAGAGAAGAACAATTTCCTGAAACAGCAATGAGAGAGAATAAAACCAACAGAAACAGGAACAAGGTTCAGAGTCCAAATGGTCAAAAAAGGAACAATTTCCAGGGAAAGCCACAAAAGGAATAAACCCCAAACGCTGTCCCCAGCATGTTTCCTCCACCAGAGGAACCTGGCAGAGCCCTGGACTTTCACTGCTCTGATGGCCACAGCGGCCTTCAGGTGGCTCTGGACTCTCTTGTCCCCTGTTCCAAACCCCTCCTCTGCCCTGTACCCAAGATGATGATCTCACAAAGGCCCTGTGAGGGTTCCAGAGCGTCGCTCTTTACCAAGGCAGTCGGGATTAGGGCATGGCACAGGGTGGGGTGTCAGAGACAGGAAATGTTTGATGTCTGGAGATATTTTGGAACACCTGTGTGTGGCAGGGGTGGGTCAGGCCTTGCTTGTGGTGAGAGACAGGGCCCCATCTGTCCATCAGTCTGTCAGCCATGGCACACTGGGGACAGTGTGACATTCTACCAAAGTCAGCTCCTGTGCGACCACATGAGCAGAAGTGCCATCTGAGGAGGAGAGGGCCCTTAGTGTCCCAACTGGCTTAAAAGGAAGAGCATGAGATGGCCAAGTCCTTGACCCTGTCTCCTCTTGAGGTCTCTGTCCCATCAACTCTGGAACCCAGAAGTTGGCAACTCTTTAATTGACATTTAAATTAGAAATGTCAGCCAAGGAAAGTAAGAACATTCCTGGAATGGAAAGAAGACCCATCTCTTACATTTTTAAATTTGGAAAATTATGTGGCTTCCAGGCAAAAGTGTAGGAAAAAGAATATCAGCTCTTTACTAAGAAATTTATAAACCAGAACAGAACAAACAACACAAACCCAGAACTTTCCCTTCCACTCAGCGCTGTTGGTTTTTGTGGCTGGCCAGGGAACGGCTTTTCCTCAGGCCTGGCTCTCTCTCTCTCCTTGCCTTGCCGGGGTGCTGCTGGCATTGCTGAGGGGCTCTCTGCAATGGCAGTTCCAGCTGCAGGTCCAGGTCCAGCCCTTGGGCTCCTCCTGTGCAGGCTGAGCACAGCAATGGGGTGTCCCAGCTCCCTGCGCCCAGGGAGCTCTGGGCAGGGCAGCCTGGGAGGCTGGCAATGAGCCCACTCTCCTGACTCTGGGAAGGCAGGAGCCACTTTGTGTGCCAGGGATCCCTCTGCTCTCAGCTGTATCTCCTGGCTGTCCAGGGTAACAGAGGAGTGGATCTCAGAAAGGTGCAAGTCCAGGGCAGCTGGAACAGGAGAGAGGGACAGAGTAGCTCCCCTCATTCTGCACTAAGCCTCAGACAATCCTCCTGCCTCTCTGGACTCTGTTCTTCCACAGTGCCGCAGAATCTCGCCTTCTGCCTCTTGCATTCCCCGTCCCATCACCCAGGCAGCTCCTCTGCCACAGGAGAATATTCTTTATCCAAGTCCTAACACTAGGACTGGCCTCTGCCCTCACTGTTCTCCTGCACTGACTGGGAGTCAGGGCTGATTCCCAGGTGTCCTGCAGGTCAAGGTCCAGCTCCTCACACAATATTGGCCAGCAGCAATCGGGGCTCCAGCAACAAAGGTGAAGGAATGTCTCCTAGACATGGACAGGGGGAGGTGTCAAGTGGCAGGAAAGGGTCTATGAGAAACAACTTTGATTTTCTGTGAGAAATCTCCCCTCAATTACCACTCTAATTCCTTCTTCAAAAGGTTCCAATGTCTGGAGACAGCAAATGTCCAACAGCAGCTCCATCAGCCACTTCCTCCTGCTGGCATTGGCAGACACGCGGCAGCTGCAATTCCTGCACTTCTGCCTCTTGCTGGGCATCTCCCTGGCTGCCCTCCTGGGCAACGGCCTCATCATCAGCGCCGTAGCCTGCGGCCACCACCTGCACACGCCCATGTTCTTCTTCCTGCTCAACCTGGCCCTCAGCGACCTGGGCTCCATCTGCACCACTGTCCCCAAAGCCATGCACAATTCCCTCTGGGACACCAGGGACATCTCCTAGTCAGGATGTGCTGCTCAGGTGTTTCTGTTTGTCTTTTTCTTTTCAGCAGAGGTTTCCCTCCTGACCGTCATGTGCTACGACCGCTACGGGACCCTCCTGGGCAGCAGAGCTTGTGCCCACATGGCAGCAGCTGCCTGGGCCAGTGCCTTTCTCAGTGCTCTGCTGCACACAGCCAATACATTTTCCCTGCCCCTGTGCCATGGCAATGCCCTGGGCCAGTTCTTCTGTGAAATGCCCCACATCCTCAAGCTCTCCTGCTCCAAGTCTTACCTCAGGAAAATTGGGCTCATTGTGGTTACTGCCAGTTTATCATTGTGTTGTTTTGTGTTCATGGTTTTCTCCTATGTTCAGATCTTCAGAGCTGTGCTGAGCATCCCCTCTGAGCAAGGACGGCACAAAGCCTTTTCTACCTGCCTCCCTCACCTGTCTGTGGTCTCCCTGTTTTTCAGTACAGGCACATTTGCCTACTTGAAGCCGCCCTCCATCTCCTCTCCTTCCCTGGATCTTGCCCTGTCAGTTCTGTACTCGGTGGTGCCTCCAGCCCTTAACCCCCTCATCTACAGCCTGAGGAACCAGGAGGTCAAGGCTGCAGTGTGGACACTGATGACTGGATGGTTTAAGAAACCCTAAACTGCTGGTCATGTTCTGCAATATGCTTGCAATTCAAGTTGTCTTTGATAGTAGTTAGGTTTGGTGCTTTATGTGTTGTCTTTTTCTTTTGTTTTAGTTTTTTTAAGATTGTCCAGAAATAAATGCCATTGTTTGTGCCATTTCTATATTTGTTTCTTTCCACCTTTGCTGTAGTCATAGACCGTGTAAATGAGGTGCTGCACTCTCGGTGGCTTCAAATGAACTAAAGTATCTCCCAGCAGTTTTCAAGGGAGATCCCCTTTTTTTCCTTCTCTGGAGCTGCAGCAGCAATGTCTGTGTGCAGAGCTGGGGGCAGATCGGTGCTGGCACAGCAGCTGTGCCCAGTAGCAGCAGCACTTGGTGTTGCCAGTGCTGCTGCCGTGGCCCTGCCCCACTGCCCTGGTGGCCCTGGTGTTGCTGCAGGGCCTGAGTGCTCTCGGGGCCGGGCGCAGCACTGGGGGTGGCAGTGCCGGGGCTGCAGCAGGGACAGGCCATGGGCACTGCTGGGGCAGTGCTGACGGCTCAGCCCAGGGCCTGGGGGCTCCAGGCTCCTTGCCCAGGCTCTCTCAAGAACACACCCAGACCAATGCTCAGCACAGAAAGAGCCCTGTGAGCAGCCCCAGGCTGGCCGTGGGCAGGCTGGGGGCAAACAGCATGGCTGGGGCTCTGCAAGGGCCCTGGGGCAGACGGAAAGGAGCAGCAGAGCAGGGGCTGATCCATCCCCAGTGCGCTGCACAGCCCAGGGCAGCGTCCCAGAGCATCCTCATGGAGCTGCCAACAACATCCCCCCTCTGCAGCCCTGGCCTCTCCCCAGCTCACACAGGTGCCCCATCCTTGCAGGCACAGACACGGCAGCACTGGCTCAGCAGCCCCTGTTTGCATTGCACAGAGCAGGGGGAGCACCCCCATGCTGTTGGTATGGGGACATGAACCTGAGGGAGCACAAATGCCATCAGCCCCTGGGGCCAGCAAGGTCTGGGGGACACCAGGGAAACCACTCAGGTTTCTCTTGGCCTCTGCAGTCAGCCAGAAAGTTTGCTCCCATCAGCTGGGAGTTTTCTGTCCCACTGCAGATGCTGTTGCTCAGAGCCAGGGCTGTCTGGCAGCCACCCCAGACTGCCCCAAGCATTTCCTTTCCTTCAACTGTGCTTTCGTTCTTTTTTCCTGATCCAGATTTCTTCCTCTTGCCCACCCCTGTTCCCTCCCCTGCAAACAGCCCATCCCTGTTTGCCCTTTCCCCTCTGGCCCCACTCCCCATTGCAGTTCCTGACTTGGCCCCATGGGAACGTCCCTTGGGCAGCAGGATCATCCTACAAATGCTGCAGGAATTGTCTGCAGGCTCCTGCAGTGCCTGGTGCTGCTCCCTTGCCAGAGGCACCCCAGGCCAGGGGGGCACATCTGGGCTGCTGTGTCTGGCTCTGGGGCTCCCTGTTCTGGGCAACGAGGAGGAGCTGCAGAGGCTCTGCAGGACTGACAGGATGGGCTTTGGGGCTGGCAGGAGAAGCTGAGGGACCTGGGCTGCTGGAGCTCCTGAAGAGGAGGCCCAGGGCTCCTCCTGCAACTGCTCCAAGGGTGGTTTCAGAGAATCGCAGAATCAACAAGGTCTTAAAAGACCTTGGAGATCATCAAGTCCAATCTGTGCCCTGATACCACCTTGTGTCCCCTGAGCCTCCTCTTCTCCAGGATAAACAACCTGAGCTCCCTCAGCCACTCCTCACAGGACTTGTGTTGCAGACCCCTCACCAGCCTTGTTGCCCTTCTCTTGACACACTCCAGCCCCTCAATGTCCTTCCTAAACTGGGGGCCCAGAACTGCAAACAGCACTCAAGGTGCTGCCCAAGCAGTGCTGAGCACAGGAGAAGAATCACTGCCCTGCTCCTGCTGGCCACACCATTCCTGATCCATAGGAATGCCAGGGGTCTGATGAGAGAAATGGTGGGGAGGGAGTGGGGATAAGGTCTAATTGATTGTCAGGCATGAAGGGTCTTGATTTTCATATATGTTCAAATTGCATTAGAAGGTGCAGGGGGTCAAAATCAATTGCGCATTGCTGAAAATCTATCTCTAAACAGGAAAAGAAAACAGGACAAAACAATTTTTTCCGTCTTGTTTTCAATACCATATATTGACTTTCAATATACTTCTGGAATGTGCATAATTAACCATAAGAGAATTGAAAACAAATTATTCCTAGGGACTTTTCATGTTCAGGTGTTTTGAACAAATATTTATGTGCTTTTCTCACTGAATTCCTGAACTTAAGAGCTCAAGAAAGAAGAGGCCACTGGAGTAATTAAATTCATCAGCAACCTCCAAGTGGCTGAGGATCCATCCTCATCAGAGCAGCAATGAACAGAAATGGGCACAGCTTTGTGGCTGCCCCAGCTTTGGCATGGGCCCTGGGCCTGGAGCATGAGGGCCCCAAGGCCGGAGCTCTTGTGCTGCCCTGGGCAGATGGGATGGCAGCAGGGGCTGCAGAGCTCTCAGCACCTCAACCCAAGGGGAGCAGGGCAGCCAGGGAGCCTCCTTTGGCCTTGGCCAAGCACCTTCCCCCATGGCTGGGGCTGAGTCCTGTGGCAGCTGCAGCTGCTGCTGTGCCCTTGCCAGGGGCTGAGGCCGTGGGGCAGTGCCCAGAGCAGCCTGGCCTGAGCAGAGCTGTGGGGCCAGAGCCGGCTGGGCTGGGCTGGGGAGAGGCCCTTGGTGCTGCCCAGAGCTCAGGGCAGCTGGCAGAGCTTGCAGAGAGCTGGGCTGGACTCAGAGAGCCTGGCCCAGAAACCATCAGTGTCCATCTCAGCCTGGCTGAGCGTGCAGGGGCAGGACTCAGGCCAGGCCTTGTGGGGCAGGGCCAGTGCCTGTGCAAGGCATTGCAAACAGGCAAGTGGCCCAGAGAGGAGGCTGCTCTGTGCCCTTGGTGGCATGGACAGAGCAGGGAGGGGGCCCAGGACATTTGTCAGCCCCAGCCTCTGTGCCCAGCCCTTGGCAGCCCTGGCTGATGAGCCCAGCTTTGGCCTGGGCTGAGTTTGGCTGTGGCCCAGCTCCATCCTCCTGCGGGGCTCAGGGCCTGTTCCCGGCCATGGCCAGCCCTGGCTGCCTCTCTGCTGGCCCAGGGGCCGGCAGAGCCCGGGGCAGGGCGGTCTGTGCAGCCCCACAGGTGCCACGGGCTCTGCAGGAGCTGGCAGAGGCTGCCCAGCAGGGAGGCCATGGGGCACAGAGCCCCAAGGCTGCTGTGGGCACCACGGCACGGGGGCCATTCCCAGCCGCAATGCTCCTGGCCTGGGCTGGGCCTGCACAGGGGCTGGGCCACCATGGCTGGGCCAGCACAGGGCCACAAAGGGGCCATACAGCCGCTACCAGGGCTGACAGCAAGGCCAGGCACACAGAAGCAATTGCTGAGCATGGCCTGCGCTGGCCAGGCCTGACTGTGCCAAAGGCAGAGCTCAGCTGTCCTTGGGGGCTGCAGGAACAGTCCAGAGCCCAAAGAGCCTCCATGGCTGTGCTGGAGACCAGGGCTACAGGTGGGAAATGCAGGGATGCTGAGGGATGGGACAGGATGGAATTCCAGCCGACTCATCAGCTTGCAAGGGGCCAATCTTAGCTTGGCACCTCAGGGCACATCGGCCCTACAAGTAGAACTGCCTGGATGAACAGAACATCAGAACAACTGATGTCTGCCTGGAAAGGAGCACAGGTTTTATTACCTGTTGTGTCCTCTGAGTTGGATGTACTGCAGAAATACCAACAAGACATTCTCAGGAGCTCAAAACAACGAAACAGCCTTTACTGAGAAATTTAGAAAATCAGTGAAACTTTGGCAAAAGATTTAATATGACAGTCAATCAACAAACACTTCTCAAAGCATTAACTTGGCCCATTCAACTTCAGGAACCCAAGCCTTTTCAATTTTAAGTTAATCAAAATTTGCAAGGGGAAAGAAATAGAAGTAGACACAGAAAGAGAGAAAGAAAAATAAGATATAGAGAAGCACCCACGCCCAGATTCCAGTGTTGTTCAGACGGAAATTCCAAGAGGAGGTAGGGTCAAAATATGTGCTTGCCTTGTGATTAGCCTTAAATACCCCTTGGTCTTCCTGGGCCCTGCCCCCAGGTGGGCCTTGGGGTCATTTGGTCCCTCAGGAGCTGGGCTGGGGGCTGCAGAGGTGGCTGTGGAGCATTGCCTGTGCTGTGCCAGGCACTGGCAGACACTGCTGGGCTGGGATAGAGGCTCTGGGGGGGATTGGGGTTGCAGGGCAGGGCAGGGCTGGGGTTCCAGGGCAGGGCAAGGCTGGACCTGCCCCTTCCTCCCCACACATGAAATGATTCAAGCCAACAATCTCCTCCAGTTTGTCACAATAGGCAGTGTTGGAGATGGAACCCAAATTTGGCCATGGGCTCCTGGCTGAGAAGGACAGTTCCTTTCCACAGGAAGGAAAGCACAGAGCCTTCCCCAGGGCTTTGGGGACAGGTGAGAGGTGACCCTTGTGAAACCACTGCCAGACAGATTTGTCCTGGCAATATTGCTGTGGGAACAATCCCTGGATATAAGGAAATTTGGAGGTGAAATCCCAGTTCTGGCCATGGGCGCCTGGAGGAGAAGCACAGTTCTTTCCCATAGGAAGGAAAGCACAGAGCCCCAGTGTTTCAGCAGCAGATGAGAAGAGACCCTCAACATGCCAAGGTCAGCTGGACCAGTCAGGTGGCCCACGGGAGGCCAAACCAGCCAGACCTGTTCTGTCTTCCCTTGGTTTTGTGGGGCCCTGACGTGTCACAAGGGTGTCTTGGTTCCATGGGGTCCCACAGTGTCACAATGGCCCCCAGGTTCCTGAAGGTCCCGCAGTGTCTCAATGGTCCCAAGGATTCCATGGGGCCTTGCAGTGTCACAATCGTCTCTGTGGTTCCACAGGCCCCACAATGTCATGTCACTCCTCTGTTCAGTGAGGCCTGCACTGTCACAATGGACCTTTGGACCATGGGGGTTTGTGGTGTCCCAATGGTCTCCTTTGGCTCCACAGTGTCACAATGGACCACTGATGACAGGAGGCCACTCTGTGTCACCCTGGAGCTTTGGTTCCATGCAGCCCTGCCATGTCACAATGGTCCTGCTTGGTTTCTTAGTTTCACAATGGACCACTGCGGACAGAAGGCCTCGCAATGTCACAAAGGCCCCTTAGTTCCATGCAGCCCTGCAGTGTCACAAAGGCCTCTTGGTTCCATGGTGCCCCACAGTGTCACAATGGTCCCTGGGTCTCACAAGGCCCCACAGTGTCACAATGGTCTCCATGATTCCATGAGTCCCCTCAGTGTCACAATGGCTGCCTGGTTCCATGAGGCTGTGAAGTGAGTTAATGGTCTTTCCATGGATCCATGAGGCCTTGCAATGGCACACTGGACCTTTGGTTCCATGGAATCTCACAGTGTCACAATGGCCCTTTGGTTCCATGACACCCCCAAGTGCCATAATGGTCTCCAGGGTTCCATGAGGCCCAGCAATGTCACAAGGGCCCCTTGGTTTGATGGGGCCTCTCAGTGTCACAAGGACCCCTACATTCCATGGAGTCACACAGCATCAGTACAGTTCCCCTGGTTCCATGAGGCGCAGCAATGTCACAGTGCTCTCCAGGATTCCATGAGGCCCCACAGTGTCACAATGGTCCCTTGGTCTCACAGGGTGCACAGTGTCACAGTAGTCCCTTGGTCTCACAGGGCCCCACAGTGTCACAATGGTCCCTTGGTCTCACAGGGCCCCACAGTGTCACAATGGTCGCTTGGTCTCACAGGGCCCCACAGTGTCACAATGGTCCCTTGGTTCCATGGGCCCTGTGCTGCTACATTCCCCCCTCCCCTTCTCAGGCCCCCCTGACAGCTGAGAAATGCTCCCTGGGCCTTAGCCTTGGCCAACAGCCCCTGGGCTCAGCTCCTCTGCAGCTCATCACAAACACTGTCTGCTCCAGGAACTGCTGCTGCCCAACCAGCTCCTGGTTCCTGTAGGAGCAGCCCTGGGAGCTGTTTGTGTTCCCTGAGCGGCACAACATCCCTGTTCTCACTCTGCCAAAGAAAGCTGCTGATGCCAAGTGCGGCCAGGATGAACCATTGCTGGGACTGAAGCCCCTCTCTTGGGGCCCTGCAAACAGCGCTCCAAAAGGAGCCCTTGGAGCTCTCCTGGGCCAGCCACTCCCTCTGAGTGGGGCCTCTCCCAGCCGGGAACTCTCCCGTTTGCTGCACTCGGGGATCCTGAACAACGACGGAGCCTGGGCCGATCCCCCCACTCCTCCAGGCTCAACCCTTCACCCGCTGGGGAGATGCCAAAGGATCCACAGTGAGCATTTCCTGCCCTCAGGGGAATTTCTTACAGGTGCCTTGCACTGACTCTTTGTTTCTGTGTGCACACAGGAGTGCCTATGCTGAGGAAATGTGGCAGAAATGCTGCACTCTGAGGGGCTTGAGTGCCTTGGATAGCTGAGTCAGTCAGGCCTGCAAGGAAGGGTGAGTCACAAGCTCTAAACTGTGTTAAATGCTCCTAAGGGTTGTTCTTTTAGTAAGTAATGAAGTTTAGTATAAGTTATAAGATAAGTTGAATATTGTTAAGAGTTATTCCACTGTGAAATCATTAAGTCCTAGGTTATAAGTAAGGTTAAATACTGTCAAGTGCTGTTCTTTTGCTAAATGCTGAAGTCTAAGGTATCAATCAAGGTCTGTTAAGTTTGAGCTCGGCTTAGCTTTTTGGCTGCATTCCTTTTATCCTTGCCCACACTGTCCTTTAGTCACACACACATGCACGCACACACACACGGAGAGTTCATGGTTCACTTCTGGTTTTATTGCCTGGATTCTGTTTGGTTTTGTTGTTGCTTTGTTTCCTTGGTGTGCCTGAAGTGCCCAGTCAGGAACAGAGTGACTTTTGCCAAGGAACTTTGTGCTTCTGTCCCTTAATACTAAATCTGGTTTTGGCTGATCCCTTGCCAGGGGTTTTTCAGCGCTCTCAAGGCCTCGTTTGTAACAGGGTGAAGGAGCCCTGGCCCAGGCTCTGGCCCTGGGGGACACGGAGACGCTGCCGGGGGGTCCCTGTCCCCCTGTGCCACCCCCAGGGCCCTGTCCCCCCGTCCCCATGTCAGGCTCTGGGGTCGATCTCGTGGAACATCCTCTGGGGGAGGCTGCGGGGCCGGGGGCAGGGGGACCCGGGGGGACAGGGGACCCCGCTGTGCACGAGCAGGGTTGGACTGCTCTGGGGGGAACTGTGAGGGGGGCGGGGGCAGAGTGACCTCCCCAGTGCCCTCACACAGCCCCTGTGATGTCGCACAGCTCCTGAGATGTCACACAGCCCCTGAGATGTCACACTGCCCCTGTGATGTCATACTGCCCCTGTGATGCCACACAGCATCCTTGTGAGGTCACACAGCCCCTGTGATGTCACAGGCTATCAGTGATGACACACAGCCTCCTATGATGTCACACAACCACTCTGTTATGTCACACAGATTCCATATGATGCCATTCAGCTGATATGTGATGTCACAGAGCAGATTTGTGATGTCACAGTTTCCCTGTGATGTCACAGCCTTGTCTGTGATGTCACAGCCTTCTTTGTGGCATCACAACGCTGCCCTATGATATCATACTCTATGTCACAACCCACAATGTGATGTCAAAGAACCACCTTCGAGGATGTCACAGCTGGCTCTGTGACGTCACTCCCCCCTCAGTGTTGTCACACAGCCCACTCTGTGCAGTCACACAGCCCCTTGCTGACATCCCAGCTGCTCTGTGCCTCTGTGACACAGCCCCAGAGGTGCTGCTGTGACACAGCCCCCTCGGGGACATGCCACAGCCCCTGCCAGTGCTGAGCCCTGGTGAGCTCTCTCTGTGCCCTGCTGGTGTCCCTGAGGGGCCCTGGCAGCGTGCCAGCCCTGCTGGGCTGTGCTCAGGAGCTGCTCCTGGCCAGAGCTGTCTCTCTGCAGCGCTGCCCTTGCCAGGAGCTGCCTCTGGGCCAGGAGCCCGGCCCAGCTCAGCAGCACAGACACAGCACAGGGACTTAATGACCCTCTGGGGCTTTGGTGCTCTTTGCATCAGACCCAGTCCCTCAGAGTGGGCTAAAAGAACTTCTCAAGAGCTCAAAGTGAGATTGAAACACTGAAGTTTCTTGTACTTTAAATAGATCCCTGTGAGGGACAGGACTGAGAAAGTGTCCCCGGGTTCCAGGGAGAGCAGAACACTGGAGGCAGTGATGACAGCTGGGGACAAGCAAGGCAAAGATATCTCTGTGCTGAGCACACCTGGATGTGTTTCAGGAATTCAAAGGGCCAAGGCCTGAGCCCCAGCCCCTGGCCAGGCAGATCCTGTCCCGCCCTCCTTGCTCAGGGCTCTTCCCAGGATGGGCACTGGCATGTGGGCATGTGCAATGCCAGGGACACGAGCATGGGGTGGCCCCTGCCAGGCTGCTGCACAGGGACAAGGAGGCAATGAGGCCCCAGGCCTGCCAGGGTCACTTGTCCCATCGTGGCCTCAGGCCCAGGCCCAGCAGCCATGGCCAATGTGCTGCCCAAGTTGGCTCTGGCAGGGCTGTCTTGCAGCTGCTGCCCATCCCTGTGCCCTGTGCAGCCCAGGCTGTCCCACGGTGCCCCTGCCCTGCGCCTCTGTCCCTGCAGGCTGTCGGCATCCCCCGGCTGCCCCACCTGGCTGGGCCCTTCCTTTGCTGACAGCTCTGCCTCCTGCCTGCCCCTGCCTGCCCACACAGAGCCTTGGGCTGCTCCAGGCTCCTGCTGGGGACGTGCTGCACCACAGCCCTGCCCTGCCAGGGAAATTCCTTTCTGCTGCTGCCCAGGCTGGGCCTCCCCAGCTGCCCTTGTGCGGGGTGCGGAGGTTCAGGGATATCACACCACAACCAATATGATCCAGTGAAGCCAAATTTATTATCCCTAAAAAGACTGTATTTATAATAAATCTCTACTGTCCACGTGTCTCTAGCTAATACATGATTGGTTAATCCTAGTTGTTTACACATCTAAATTAGAATGCTGATTGGATCACCTAATTTTTCACGCGTCTTGCTGTCGTCTTCTGGCCCACTCATGGTTCAATTTTTTCCTTCTTTCCCAAGCTTGCTGTCAAACTTGCTGAGTCCTGATGACTCTTCTTGTATTTTTCTCAAGGATATACCAACCCCATTTCTGAATATGTCCATTATCCATTGTTTGTGAATGTGTCCATTGTCCATTAGTACAAGCAGGTTGGATTGTGCATCGGCTGAATATGGCCCTTGTCTAGCAAGAACTCCTCAATCTGCAAAAAACTCTCAACAGTTCCCCGGTTTTGTTTTTGCACAAGCCAGACTGATTTAAAAGCATGCTCAATATTTTCTGCACAGCAAGGCACTACAAGCAGAATTGAAAAAAGAAGACAAAGTATCATCATGCCAAAGGGTACTAAATCCTTGAGCCAGCCTGTTATTCCCCAGGATTTTAGCCACTCATCAAAAGAATTCTCAACCACTGTGAGCTTTTTCATATTCTCCTTAAGCAATGACAATTTCTTGTCAATAGATCCAGAGTGGTCAGAGAGATTCATGCAACATATCCCTTCAAAATCTTCACGCTCATCTCCTTGTGCTAGCAACAAAAAATTTATAGCAGTCCTATCCTGTAACACAGCGTGGTGTATGCTACCTACATCAGTGGAAAGCTCATTCCGGATTGCAGATGTAATGTTAATTTGTTTTCCTGTCCAACAAGCCAATCGTTTGAATGATGTAAGGGCCTGTGATGAAGCTAATCCTGGTGTAAAAAGTGATGCCAGGATAACCGAAGGCCAATTCCACAATTCTACATTATCCTTGCAGTCTGAGCCTAATAGATGCTCACTACATTTTGGATGTTGGAATTTGTGCCTGATGTCAAGCATCTGCTGAATACTAGGGGCAAACAGTGTCAATTTCCCAAAGTAGCATGGTCCTCCTAATCCTTTCTGAGGAATTGCAGGCCAAGCTTTATCTCCACCAAAGAGAAACAAAAGTAGAAAAAAGTTATTGCAGAAGCTATTGTAGAAGGGACTTTTCTCTCCAATGATGTAGAAGCTTTTCTTGTAGTAACTAATGCTGCAAGTAGAGTTTGAGAACCTTTCGATTGGAAGATTTTAGAAAAGATGAGAGCTGCATTTTCACAATTTGGTTGAAAATGCCAACTTGCACAGTCACTTCTGCAGTATATTTTTCCATCTAACGCATTAATTCCAGCTGATGTGCATACCCTAATAAGACTTAGAATGCCACCCTATCAGCAGGTGATGTTTCATAAAAGCTGGGAGGAAAAGTGTGCTCAAGAAGCTGCAAGAGCTAGAGTGCAGGGTGATCCTCTGTATGGTTTAACAGCACAACAGTTACTTGGCAAAGGGCCCGGGGCTACTGCCACTACCCAGGCTAGGAGCATTGAGCAAGTCTAACAGATGAGCCAACAACTAGCATGTAATGCATTTCTTGCACTTCCAGATAAGATACACACTATGTCTTTTACACAGATTTGTCAAAGAAAGAATGAAGACTTTGATAAATTTGTAGACAAATTGCATGAAGCTATCTATAATCATTCTGATTTCAATTCAGACACAAAGATACAATTGGATGGACTTTGGGATCATTTCTCCATTCCAAATGGCTTTCCCTTCAGTCACAAGAGCCTTCCATCTCTTCCAAAAATTGCCTGCTGAAACTCTTCTGCTCCCATCCAAATCAGTTCACTACTCCAGCATAACCCTTTAAGCCCGGACAGATGACTCTTCAACTAATGATAGTAGAAAAGAAGGGTATTTATTGCAGCCGTGGTCACATGTGAACTAGTTTCCAAAGACATGTGCAAGGAGTTGCAGACTCCTGCTCTCTATTTCTACAGAAAAGGATTTACATTAGGTTTCTAAGGACCCATAATACATAATTATTACCTGCCTGCTTCGCATTTTTATCAGCTGAATATCTATTACAGCTGCGCAATTGTATTCCCTTAACTGGATTGGTGGGATTTTGAAATGAGGGAGTGGTTGTATGGGAGGAAGAAAGCAGTCTTCCTCATGGTGAACTCTCCTCCCACGGCCAGTTGGCAAGACCTTTTGACCTGCTGCTCATGGTCCAAGCCTCTTCTAACTGTTCAATTATTCTTAAGGCAAGGTCTTTCTATGGTCTCAGCTTCTTCACAATTGCTTCCTCTATCCCTGTCACTCCTAGCTTTATGTTCCTAATATATTTGGTACTCTTTAACTAAGGCACATGATTTCTGCTACCTGTATTACTAACTTAGCTTCTTACCTCATTTTAAAATCTTAACTAAAATATGCAATCTTCTACTATCTCAATTCTATTCCCAGCTGGGCCCTCAACCCATCTGCACTTTTCAATTTTCCTCATTACATTTTCAGCTAAGCCCTTGACTCACCTCAGGCACATCCCCGACTGCCTCTCTCCCAGCAGCTCAGAGCTGCATTGCACAGCGCTTGCTGTGCGCCACAGAGCACAAAGCAGGCTGGCCTGCTGGGCCGGAATATTTCTGCCAAACACTCTGCATCTCACACCTTTGCTCTGGCTCAGTGCAGAACTGCAGGGTTGCAGGCGCTTCCTCCCAGAGCTGCGTGAGGCGCTGGCTCCTGCAGATGGGCCCTGCCAAGCTGTCCCTGCCTCACGCTGGCCTCGCTTCCCTGGCACAAGTGCCGGGCCTGAAGGAGCTGCCCTGTGCTCCAGCCTGCCGAGCAGCCCGGCTCCCTGCCCCGGTGCCCAGAGTGCTGCACACACTGCTGGCCTTTGCCAGGAGTTGCAGGGCAGCCGGCAGAAGAGGAGGAATCCTCAGGCAGCCCAGCGGCCCGCGGCTGTCCTTCGCCTTTCTCTGCTCCTGGGCACACTCCAGACGGCCATGGCCCCCAGGCCGAGCTGTGCCCAGCACGGCTGCGCTTCCCCTCGGCAGCAGCCAGCTGCCACCTGGGCTCTGAGAGCGGAGGATTCGCCCGCTCCCAGCAAGAGGCACCCAGGGCCCGGCTGCTGCCTCTTGCAGCTCCAAGGGCCTCCTTCCAGCCTGCCTCTGCCGGGGCTCAGGCTGCTCCGGCCTCTGCCGGGGCTCTGCTGGGGCTCCAGCCCGGGCAAGGCCGGGCCCGCTCTCACCTCACAGGCGCTGACAGCTCTGCTCCACAGGAGACCTTCCCGAGCACCCTCTCTGATCTTTCTGCTTTCTCACTTGAGCAAGACTCTCCTCCAGCCAAAGAGATTATTGCATTTAGGGATACAAATGCAAGTGGCAGGAACCCCATTGCTCTCCAGTCACAGCTGAAGGCCTGCATCGGCACAGGGTGTTTGGGCTGCCTCATTCTTCCTTTGGTTTTGCCTTCAAATGCCATTGCCCTTTCTGCCTCAACTAGAAATACCACAGCTGCGCCAAAACCAGCCAGTGGGTCATATTCCAAAGGCAGTGCGGTCTGGAGAGGATGAATGAAGAAGAGCCCTCCTCACTTATGAAACCATACAAAAAAAGCCATATGTGTGACTTAGTGCCAATAAAAAAAAACAATTGGTAATTCAGAAAAAAATGTTGAATTTTCTGAAGGGGTCAGAAGGAGGAGGATCTTCCAAGTGAGTTGATGTTTCAGAAACTTTATTAATTAACACTCTAATCTATAATTCTATGCTACAAATCTCTTTAGCAACCCTACTCTACAATCCTACTCTAAATTGGTAACAGAGATAACATCTTGACATGATTGCTATGTTCTCGTCTCCTAGGGTTAGGGTTAGGCTTAGGTTTAGTCTTAGGTTTAGGCTTAGGCTTAGGCTTAGGTTTAGGCTTAGGCTTAGGCTTAGGCTTAGACTTAGGTTTAGGCTTAGGCTTAGGCTTAGGCTTTGGCTTAGGCTTAGGGTTGGGGTTAGGGAAAGGGTAAGGGATAGAGATAGGGATAGGGTTAGGGTTTGGGTTAGCATTTAAGGTTAGGGTTAGGTTTTAGGTTTAGAGTTTAGGGTTATTCGTCTTCTTCACTGAGTTGATGACTTGTGCCAGGATGAATGGTGGCTCGGCTGAAGTTACAAATGGATGCTGTCCACCGGAAAAAAAAAAACCAAAAAAAACCAAAGAACAGTGAACCATTACTTTCCAAGCTCATTGCTTCAGGGACTCAATCAGGATACATCAAGTTCCTGGAAAGACCCAGAAAGAGGAGCAATGGGACCATCTGCTCCCCAGTCATCCCCAATGTGCAAGACCTTGCCATCACAGGCAAACCTGGCCCAGAATCCCACTCATCTGTTTATTGCGATGTCTTCATCATGCTGGGATTTTTGCCCTGCCAGCGCTCTAGAAATGGCGCTTTCTGTCCCGGGGTTTTCTTCCTTTCAGGAAACTCCAATGACTCACATAGGTCCCTGCCTTTGAAAGACAGGCACTGTGCTGATTCCCACAGGGACAGAAAGCAGTGTCTGCCTTTCCATGCCCTGCCCCTCGTGTGCTGGATGGCACCTTCCTTCCCAGCAGGGCCAGCCCAGTGGCACTGGGCCCTGCAGTTCCCTCTCTGCCACACAACCTGCCAGTAACCCTGGCACAGTTCCCGTCTGCTTGAGCGTGCCAGGCAGCAGATGGGGCTGGGACAAGTCCCTCCCAGCTGTCCCTGTTTGCATGGCAGAAACCTCTGAGGGTGGGCTGGGGGGCACCAACCAGGGCCCCTCAGAGGCTCACAGTGAGCCCCCCACAGCCCCTCCTGCCCACAGCCAAATCTCTGACCCCTAGGCTGGGACTGGCTTCCTTGGGTTCCTCCACCACCATTTCATGTCTCTGTACCCTGCATTGCTCTACTTCAATTCTTTTGCCATTAGATAAAGCTGAACACTCCACCAAATCACAAAAGAGGGCAACAGAAACACTCAGAGGACAGAGCACCTCTCCTCACAGGAAATGCAGAGGGAGCTGGAGTTATTCAGTTTTGTGAAGGACAGGCCCCAGGGAGACTTTATTGCCACTTTCCAAGACTTCACAGTGGCTTTGAAGAAAGTGCGGCACATCTTTTTTAACAGGGCCAGTTACAATAGGATATGGACAAATATTTTTAAACACTAAGGGCATCTAATGAGAGTAGGTCTAAGGAAGAACTTGTGTACTCAGAGCATGGTGCCACACTGGCACAGCTTGCCCCAAGAGCTTGTAGGTGTCCCATCCCTGCAACCATTCCGGCTCCGGTGGCAACGGGCTCTGAGCAACCTGATCTCTTTAAAGATGTCCCTGCTCATTGCAGGACACTTGCACCAGAGGACATTTACAGGGCCCTGCCAGCCCAGCCCAGCCTAGGATTCCTCACCATTTTCATTTGAAGAGCAGCAAGAGTGGAGGTGAGGAGGAAGGGGGCTCATCTGCTGCCTTGGGCTTGAGTGGAGGAGGAGCCCATCCCTCAGAGCCTGTTTCACCTGCAGCCCCTTCACATTTTACCTGCAGGAGCTCCTTGGCAGACCAACGCTGCTCCTCGTCTGTCTGCAGGCAGCAGCTCAGGAAGTCACGCAGCAAAGCCGAGAGGAGCTTGGGCTGCCGCAGCTGTGGAGTCCCTACTGTGGCTATCAGGTATGTAGCCTGGAGAGAAAGGAGACACCAGGCTCCACCTCCTGCTTTCACATCTCTAAGGCTCTCCCAGATCCCTTTGTTTAACCTCTGTTCTTCAGTGGCAGTTTCTGCCCTGGCACAGACCCAGAGATGACTTTCCTTTACCAACCAAAAACCCAAACGCCGATGCAGCCACAGCTTTTCCACCATCCTGCAGATCTTGCCTTGGCAGCTGATTTCATTGCCTGACCTAGTTAGTGGGAACTACATCAGCAAAAGGACATTTGCTTCTCTGAGGATTCATGCCAGCTTGAGATGGGTTTTGGAAGAGGGACTTTGCTATACTAACTAATTTCAAGGGTTAGTACATGAAAGGCATCTCTGCAGTGCTTGTTGGTCCTTTAAGTGCATGTGCCCTAGAACAAAACTCATCAAGCTTTTTGTGCTGTTCTTGAAAACAATGGGAATTGGAAGAAAAGAAAGGAAATCCATCAGTTAATACCCAGGTAGGGAAACAAACATTTACAATCTCCTCTTCAACACAGACACATTAAGATGCCTGCACAAATGTATTGGGATGAAAATGCCTGCTTGGGCACACAGGAGCCACTTGCAGCTCTGTCTCTCAGCAGTCTGAAAATTTCAGCTTCCCATTTTTGCAGCCAAAGAAAAATTGTCTAGGTCAGAAGAAGGAGAGGTTCCATCCCTATGGACACCCTCTAGTCATTTGGCTGCTCAAGTCAATGCATTAATGGTAGGCCCATGCCAGAAAGTGCCAGGAAACAAACAGGAGGTTTTGGCAGGCTCTCCACATCACCAGGCTCTGGCTTGGTGACGTGCAGAATGTTGCTTGGGCTAGGAGAGAAACACGGTCACTGAGTGTTTCAGCAGCACTGCACAAGAAGCAGAAGAGACTCTGTGCATTACACCCTCATGCCCATGTTTTCCAGTGAGAAGAAACTGCACACAGGGTTAGGTTCCTCTCTAAAGACCACGGTTTTAGAAACTTTGTTGGGTTTGGGTTTCCTTCCTTCATTTCTGGAAAGATAACAACACTTTTAAGATGCTTTTTCCCTGTTATTAAGGCCATCTACACAGACAAAAGAACTGGAACCACTAACCCAAAGGAAAGCGTTGAGTGAAAATGGAGTTTGTTTGGAGTTTGTTTGCATGTGATAAGGCTTGAGTTCCCCCACTGATGCAACCAAAAGTACAGCAGATGCTGATGTGTTGCAGGGACATTTGTAGGAGGGGACCTTGGTGGAAGTAGTTCCAGCAGATGGCAATGGGATTTTGTCCAGTGGCACACAGGACATGGGACAGGTGAGAAAGACAGTGGGATCAGTGAGTATTTGCTTCTTACCGTGCCAGAACTTTCGCCCAAGTAAGGAGGTTCTTGTTCTATCATTTCAATTCCCACAATTCCAAAAGACCATATGTCCACTTTGGGGCCATATGGTTGACCTGTCACCACTTCAGGCGCCATCCACCAAGGAGTCCCGGTTACCGAGCACCGTCTGCTCTGCTCAGGGCTGAGCTGAGTAGCGAGGCCAAAATCAGCTGAGGAGAAAACAAAATACTGGTTTAATCTGAAATCTGTGCAATTAGGAAAGCAAGCAAAAGAATTCCCCAGTAGAAGTTTGAAATTGCTCTGTTGAATCTCCTGGCATTGGCGACTTTAAAAATCCCCCCATGTTTTACACTGCCTCTAGCAGTGGCTTTTGTTCTTTGGAAACTTTAGACTTGTAACTCCCTCCCTCTGGAAGGGACCCACACAGAGCAAGGCCACTCTTGACTGCTTGTGGCTCCTTCTACCTCTGTGCACGTTGCAACTGTGCCCTCAGCTCGCAGCAGGGGTCCCTGCACTGCCACCAGCACCATTTTTGGGGAGCTGGCAGTCACGCCAAGCAGCCCCACACCCACATCCCTGGAACGCTGCACCTGACCGAGAATATACTGACCCAGTTTGACAGAACCGTCCGTTCTGAGAAGGATGTTGTCACTCTTCACGTCTCGATGGATCACATCGTTTGCATGAAGAAAATCCAGTCCTTGCAGGCACTGAGCGAGAAAACAGAAACAGAAGGGCAAAAATGAGTGGTGTGATTTCATCACACAAGAAAGGAAACAAAGAATCTAAAAGATTCCCTCTCCAGGGGAATGGGGAGTAATGGCAGAACAGTCATGGCCACTGAGAGGAAGAGCTTGCTGCTCCAACACTTGCAGAGCAGGACCTTTCTGAGGAAAGGCACATCAGCTTTTGAAAGAGCAACAGCACCTGCTGTTGTAGGCTGTCCCCTGCCAACCAGCCAGGATGACTCCTGCTGCAGCGCATGTGCTCAGAAGCAAAGAGCATTCTGGCTGCACTCCTATCCTTTTTAGCTGAGCACTGAGAGAAACGAGTCTCTCTCTTCTTTCTTTGCTCTTTGTTTCAAACCCTGCCACCAGCACCTTTGCTTTTACAGGCAAGGAATGCAGTGAAGACAGACTCCAGGCAAACATTTAGAGAGGCAAGGTGGAGAACAGCAACTACAAATACAAGAGACAGAGCGAGAATACAACAGCAGGAGATAAGAGTACTGGCACTGAGTACAGGGAGTGCAGGGGCACTGGCAGGCCTTTCCCTTGAGATGCTTTTACTTGCCCATAGCATACCAGCAACACAGAAACAAAGCTCGGCACAGGAAACCTCTCCTGTTCTGAGCCCCTCTTTCCCAGACAATCCTGCCCAAGCCCTTGGAAACACAGATGGGATTGCTGACCTCCCGACTGATGGCTGCCATCTCATCTTCAGACAGGCAGGTCTGGCTGACGATGTCGCTCAGGACACCTCCATCCATGTACTCTATAACCAGCAAGAGTTCCTCGCCCAGAAGGTAGCTGAAAGAAGGAAACAAGGGGGTAGAGATGAACATGCATGGCTACGTTGATTTTTTGCTTCCAGGTTTCTTATTTCCAGATGCCTTTGTGACAAGGACAGAATCAAAGGAATAGACATTCCCTCTTGGCTGTGCATTATTTGCAATCTGTGCAGTCTCATAGAGAAAGACACATCTGTGAAAAAGGAGATGTCTTAGATGGGCAGCAAATGAAAAGTGCAGTTTAGAAACAGCCCAGACATAAAACATGCCAGGCATGGTGTTTCTGGAAATAAGCACCTAGTCTTCCTGGCATGCATAGCAATGGCAAAGAGAGGCAACAATCCAAGGGAAATCCACTTTAGGATGGTTCATCTGCACTTAAGAAACTTTAAAAAATCAATCCCAAATAAATGTGGAGGCAGTGAACCTTGAGGCTATTGAGTTAGGAAGATACAGCTGATCCAGGTTTTGAATAATTTTGGAGTAATTATCAAACTAGGTGTGCCAGGGAAGACTCATGCAGACAAGATGCACTCTCTTCTCATCCATTGGAGATGAGTAGAGAAATATGAATAAATAAAAATTACCAGCTTTACTTGCTGCCACTGACCAAAGTGGGTTTTTAACCTCTCATGTTTGCTTTATGTAAACACACATCCATGGGATAAGACCATGACCTCTCACCTGTCTAAATAATTCACAATATTGGGACTCCTATACGTCTTCATAATCATTATTTCATTAAAGGTTAGCTCCTTCCTCCTCACTCCTTGAAGATTTATTTTTTTTATTGCCACCTAAAATGACATTGAAAATCAGTAACTTGAGGGGTTGGTGGCACGAGACCACAAGGCATGTGGAGCGAGTGGTTTTGCAATGACACAGCTGAGCCGTGCCAAACTGCCTTGTGATTAGGCACTGCAGTAATCAGGAACTGACATTCCAACAGCCCATTTCTCTGCTCCCTTGGGAGCCAGTTATAGGACACGTGGGGCCACTGACATTTTGCCTTGACCACTTGGTATCAACGGTGTCTCAGTTATCACCCACAAACTTCTGACCGCACTCTCTGCTGCTTTGTTTGGGACTCAGAAGAAGGAATCCATGCCTTAATACTCTGTGGATACGTCTTGTGATATGGGCAGGGCTTAGGGCTTTCAAGGACGCCTTGCAGATCTCTCCCTACGTGCAGTTCCCTAGTGCAGCCCTGCAGGTGGCTAAGGAACTACCAGTAACTTTCAGATGGATTTGCTGGCAGCCAGAAATGAGAATTCAGGACTCTGAAGCTGTAGCCCCAAAGAGCAGTGAGGTGCTCGCAGGCACCACCTTTGTTTTAGCAATGGAGAGCGAGTGAGTGCGTCCTTCTCTGAAAGGAACCGCTGCCCTCCGTGCCTTCCTTCCAGCAGCTGAGGAGGACAAAGTCCCAAATGTGTTCTGTGGGCTGGCACCAGTCTGTGCTTCTTGTGCCTTTTCAGCACAGCTCTGCCCAAAGCTCCAGCCACAGCTCACACCAGAGGGGAAAGCCCTCGAGTGCAGCAGAGCCTGCAGGGGCTGTTGACATTTACCTCTCCTCCTGTGGCACTGTCGAGTGCTCGGTAAACATCTCCAAAAGTCCTAGAAAAAAAACAGAAGCAGAGAAAGGAGAAGCTGTTTAGATCTTGCAGTGAAAGGCAGCCCACACAGGAGATCTCTGCTGGAAGTGTCAAAACCTGCAGGATGCAGGCGGGCTCTGCCAGAAGGGAGATGATGCATTTCCCTCTCAAGTGCATGGGCACTGGGCCTGTTCCTGAAGCACTGGGGTCCAATTTCTAAAGGGAGTTTAGTCTTTCCTCTTGGGTTTCACTGTCTAAACAGTGTGGTTCCTATCCTGACCACAGAGTGTTTCCCTCTTCAAAGCAGGGGAAAGAATTGTTCCTGGGAACTGTTATCTCACAGCTTTGATAGGGCATAGGTTGCTCTTTCAGGCAAACAAGTTTCTTCTCTTTTCATTAGTGTGCCAGTACGATTTTGAGACACACAAAAAATGCTAAAGAAATTAACACAGAGCTGTCCCACACTTGAGAGACAAGGAGACCTTCCAGGTCCTGTTCCTTGATGCAGGCAAGACCTCGGTAGCAAGGCATCTCTGACAATGCCTTCTGAGCCCACTCACAAATTCTGAGCAGCATTGAGAGATGGGACGACCTATCCCCAGTGTGTGATCATCTTTGCAGCTGTCCTGACTTCACGCTGGATAGACATTCCACCCCAAAAACACCTGGCCCACGGTTGTGCAGGAGTAACTGCTGTTGGACTCACCCGCTGCCAATATAATTCAGATGCGTGTATTTCATCAGGGGATTTTCAGTGGTATTCACCGTTCTCCCTGAGGGAAACAAAATGCAAGATGCTGACTTTAAAGCAGAGATCCCAGCTTCCAGGAGATACAAAAGGCAGCCCCAGCGCCTGGAGCTCTGAGCCCTTTGTGGTCGGCTGAGTAACAACAACCACAACCAGGCAGACAGCCCTGCAGCACAGGTGGCCAGCACAGAGACTGATTTGTACAGTCTTTTGAAGAGTTCTCTTGACAGGAAACAAAGCACAGAGACATACAATCCCAGGAGAGGAGGACATCTTCCCCACCTTTCAGCAGTTTGCCAAAGGAATGCCTTCCCATTTGTAAACCAGAGCAGCTCCAGCTGTAACCGATCCTGACGGGGCTTTCAGCATCAGGACCCTGACCTGTTTGTGAGCAGGCTGAGCTCAAAGATGCCCCTCTCCCAGCTAAGGAAGGCTCCAGCCTCTGCAGTCCCTCCAGCCCTCAGGGACAGGGCAGCAACCACAACAAGGCTGGCAAAGCCCCAGCATGAGCACTGACAGGCACTGATGGGAAGAAGCCAGAGTGAGCCTGAGCCCCAGACAAGCTGTTGCCCCCATTCAGGACACAACAGGATGGGCTTTGAGATCCGAGGCACAGATCAGTGCCCTTTTTGTCCCAACAGGTGATGGCAGACACAGAATCCACTGGGCTCTGGTCTCAGCCCCACCAGGTCTCTTATCTGAGAGCACAGCACTGGCAGCTGTTACGGGCAAGAAGCAGATTCATTGGGTTGTGCTGCAGAATCACAAAGGGCTTGATGTGTTTTCCTAGAGACTGATCTGAGCAGGGCCTGGGCCAATGGGTAGGATTCTAACAGTCATGGGAAAGTGGGAATCAGGTATGGAAAAGTGCCATGGATCTGAGGGATATACCATGGCTGGGCTGGAGGCTCTCTCCTGAGAAATGCCTGCAGTACAGTTTTATCTGATCACGCCACTTGGATGTGTCTCCTGGACACATCTTGATAAGCATAAAACTAGAAGATTAAATAAAATTTGTTATCAAAGTCTCTGTTTTTCCTTTGGCGGCACATGGAAAATACCTTGTGCTCTCTATTTGTCCTGTAACCTGATGTTCTTTCAAAGTAGTTCTTATTGACAAAAAGATAGCATTCTCTTATTGACAAAAATATAGCATTCTCATGAAAATAAACTGCAGATGTAGTAGTGGTAACAGTAACAGTCATAAAAATGACATCAGTAAAACGTGGGGTAGAAGGGCTCGTTCAGGATGGAGAAAAACACAACAAAAAACCCCCACCAAAAATGAACAACAGAAAAGCAATCCCACCCCCCCCCAAAAAAAATCCCCAACCCAAAAGACAAAACTCCAAAGTCAGTCTATTTCTGTGAAGTTTTTTTGCTGTGATGACTGGTTGCAAGTCAGGAGTCTAAGGAGAATTTAGGAAGCTAAAAATTCTGTTCAGTTTGGCCACTAGCAGACAGGACTTGCCTAGATCATTTGCTAGGTCACAGCCTTCTGCTGATCCAAGAACAATCCCTGCTTCAGCCTTTAGCAGAGAGGGAAGCTCAGGCAAACCCAAGCCAGTGCCAGGTGCCCTCAGAGGCAGCAGGAACACCCAGAGCTCTCTCGCTGCCTCGGAGCACAGCACTGCCTCTGGGGAGTCCTAAATGGCCCTGTGACACCGAGCTCAGGAGGAGCATTTGGTACAGCTCTGCTGACACCTGCACACAACACACTGTCCCTCAGATAAGAAACACCCCAGACGTACCCAGCAGCTCCAGGTACTCCTCCTCAATCTCCTGTTCCCGGGATGTGCCCGAGCCTGAGTTCCCAGGTTTCACAGAAGGGCTTCCTCGAGGTGATGCTGCTGCAGCAGCAGGTTCAGAGCCCATGATGTGCTGGACCTGGAGCATTTCTGGTGGGCACTGTTCCTGTGCCTCACTCCTAACTTGGGGTTCTTCATTGCCACACATTCCCTGCAAGTCTTCGCAGGCTGCCCGGTGAGATGTCAACACTTGCACCTCAAGTCAAACAGAACAAAGCAGTCAGACACTACAGCTTGTCCCTGTCAGCCAGGAGTCATCGACTGTGAGGAAAGGCAAAGAACAGATTGACAGGGGATACAACAGCTTGTTTCAATCCTCCATCTGGGTCACCAAGTTCCACTGTAAAAACACCTCAAGAAAAAAGGAGAGCAGGAACAGGCCAGCAGGAATCAATTTGGATGACTGCTGGCCAAAAGGCCAAAGGACAAGTTTCACTGTCCAGGGCAGACGTTGAGATTCAGCACACCGGGAAATGTCCTTCAGAGTGACTGTGATACACACACTACAGCAGCATGGCACTCAGAGGCATGGCCCCACTCCCTGCTGCTCTGCACTGGAAAGGCAAGAAGGGCAGAAACCACCAGATTGGTGACTGCAGTGGCTGCATCCCTCTTTCACTCACTTGGTTTTGCAGAGACTGACGGAAGCGATTAAGTTTCTCTCTGATGATTTTCATTTCTTCCTCCAGCTGCTTATGCCTTGCCTTGATCATACTGTGAGCTGTCTGAAGCTCTGCATCCAGCTGTTCCTTCATGTTCTCTAATAAACAAAAGAGAGGACATTTCATGAGTGGAGTGGCTGCCACTCTTTCATTCACCTGGTTTTGATGATCGCCCCTCTGCTGATGGAGATTCTCCTCTTGAATTCTTCCCATGTCTTCCTTGTTCTTTCTCTTCACTGCCATGATGTCACTCTGAGCTTCGGGCAGCTCTGCTTGTGGCTCTGCCTTGATGTTCTGTACACACAAAAGCAGAGCAAGGGACTGAGAGCTGCCATCAGGCTCAGCTTTTTTCCTCTTGCAGCCTCAAAATCACATTTATTCAGCCCCTTCTTTCTGCTTCCCTCCCCACATCTGCCTCCATTGCAAACCTCCTGTCCCAGGGCTGATCTCTACAGATTGCAAGGCTCTGTGCTTCCATTGCCTGTGGGACTCCTGGCCTCCTCAGTCCCAAGAGCTCTGGTTTATGCCCCTCTCCCTGCCCTTCCCTCAGTGCCCTGGCCAGTCAGGCTTACCTGGCCATTCTCCTGTGGCTCTTCCACCTGCTGCCTGAGCTGCTCTTCCTGCTCTCGGGCTGGGAACAGCTCTCCCTGAGTCTGGCATGGCAGCTCAGATGAGGCAGTGTGCTCCTGCTCTTTCTCTAGAAGCACCTGCACAGAAAGCAAGAGAAGATGGGTTTCAGCTTCCCATACGCCCTTTGTGGGCCAAGACTCACAGGCTGCTGGGCTCACACGTTCCCAAAGCACTGTGCTGCTGCTCTCCTGGGTCGTTCTCTGCCCGAGGGGAGGCACAGATTCCAAAGTGACCCTGGCCCTACAATCAGGGGCCATCTGGGACTGAAGCTCCAGCAGCCTCTCAGGCAGCTGACAGGGAAGGGGTGGCATTTCTCAAGGGTCTGGTGAGGGCCTCCCTCTGCTTCCGCCGTGTCCTGTTTGTCTTTCAGTAGTGACTGACTCCCCGCCCTGTCCCACAGCTCCATCCTGGCTCTGCAGGGGCTTCCTGGGTGAGCTCACTCCTTGTGAGAGACACTTCTGGAGTTCACCTTCTCTTCAGGCCTGCACTAGCATTCCTCCTTCCTGACATCCACACTCTTGTTAGAAAACCGGGTCATTCAGGAGATAAGGATGCATGCAAAGATCTCTGATGGAAGTCAGAGAACCTCTATGGCCACCTCAGTATATGGAGGAGGACCAAGGTGTTTCTTCTCCCTCTTTTGTCAACAGAGAATTCTGACCAGCAGTAACAGAGTTTCTCATAAGGCCCCATTAACGAATGCACTTACACAGCCCTGGGGATGCCAGTGAAGGAAACCATGTGTCATGTATGGCATGGCATGTATGACCAGAGTCACCAGACCCCAGCTACAGCATGGGATAGTTCCATTCCCTTAAGACATGCAAAAATTTAAAGGACAAATGAAGGCTTCAGGTCAGAAAAGGCTGGAGTAGGAAAACATGAGGGGAAAAAACAACCATCTCTGGAGGGGGAAACATCTCTGCCTGCTCAGGATCAGTCAATGGAACTTGTCTCTAATTCTCTCCTGAAGGGATGCCTTTAGGTGAGCTTTCCATCTTCCACTGCTTTGGAGCAGAGCCAGGAAGATTAAAATGGATAGATAGACAGATCTCACTTTTATCATCTCTCTTTACTGTGCTGTAGAATTTACATTCTTTGAATGGAGAGAGATATAATTCTCTCTCCTAGGTTCTTTTTTTAAGGGAAGGTACTGAGAAACTCATAGAAGGAGAGAAAACAATTATTATCTCTACTTGCTGTTCTTGTTTTTTAGTACATGAAGAATGTGTTATAGTGATTGTTTACTGAAAGTGATTTGTTAATTGGATTTTAGAGATAGTTGTTTAGACTGATTAGATAATTAGCTAAAAGGCTGTGTGGAGACAGTCACGAGTTTTTCTTTCATATGTTTTTAGTATAATATCTCTTTAGTATAGTTTTAATATAGTACTAGTGTAATATAACATAGCTTAATAAAGCATTTGTTTAAACTTCTGAATCATAGAGTGAAAGCACATTTTTTGCCACGTGGGGGTCACCCTGAATCAATCCTGTCCTTTCTGTCGCTACACACATCAGCACTCGGCAGCAGTGCCCCAACCAGCAGCCATCCTGAACTTGCTCTCCTGTTGCTTCAGTAACCCACTCTTGGGGAATCTGGAGCATGTCGGTCCTTATGGAATGCAATCAGACCCAGAGCATTGCACTGGGAACGGCTCTCTTTGTGCATCTGTGCTCGGGCAAGTTCTTCGCTTGGACTCGCCCACACTGATGGTGCTGAAGTGGCTGGAATCAGAAGTGCAGCCCAGCCCCTCCCAGCTCCTCTAATCTCTGAGCACCAGCTGGAATGCAAGGGCATTGATTTCCTACTCAGTTCCCAAACACAACACACACTGATTCCCTGGGCAGCCAAAAGACACGGGAGCCGTTAACTTGAAAAGGATGGGCAAGCCCTACTGGCTGGTCTGGCACCAGAACAGCTCGTTCTGCACCAACATCCCTGCCCCAAACGATGTGTTCTTGTGCAAAAATACTGCATTGTCCAGAACTGCCCCCTTGAAAACTAAAATTCTAGCAGAATTTCTGCCAGTGCTGTAAAAGGGTAGGAAAGACTGAGAAAAAAGCTCCCTTGCTCCCTGGAGAAGGAGAAATTGCACAAGGCTTCTCCTTCTAGCAAACAAACAAATCAACAAAATATGGAAGTGTTACCCACACCAGTGTCTAAAGCACTTGGATGCAGTGAAGGGATGTTTGGCAGGGACACAGCCCTCGCGCTGAGCATTGGCTCTATGGATCCAAGGCAGGGATCAATGGCAGTCTGCCTGAAGGTCCCTCATGAGCCCCCATTGTCCAGGCTAAAGCTCCCTCAGCACCTCCTCCCTGGCCTTGTGCTGCACCCCTTGCCCAGCTCCCCTGTCCCTCTGTGCCCACGCTGCAGCCCCTCCATGACTTTCTGCTTCCCAGGGCCCACAGCTGCACACAGCACTCCAGCTGTGGCCGCAGCGCTGCCCAGCACAGGGCCACGCTCCCTGCCCTGCTCCTGCTGCCCCACTGCTGCTGGCACAGCCACCGTGCCCTTGGCCTTCTGGGCCCCCCGGCCCCACGCTGCCTCCTCTTCAGCTGCTCACGGCCGCCAGCCCTGCGTCCTTTGGGCCCACGCAGCTCCCCAGCCACAAAGGTGCCCACTGCACTTCAGATACAGCACGCACCATTGCAAGATGGCCTTCCTGTTCTACCACCTCATGTTCCAAGTAGATATCATCAAGTTTGATAGGAATAGGATTCTAAGTCCCTCTCTTTAAATTAAAATGATCTAATTCAACTGTACAGGAAATTGCTCTTAATTAAATTTTTCCTATCTGCTGTCTGCAAGCATCGTTCTCTTTTCAAAACTAGGGTTTTAGTTCTTCAAACTCTGAGAAGGAAATTTAAAAATATCTATCTCTGCCTTTATTATTTTTGTTACAGGCATGAATATGGTTTTTCTTTCGGCCTTCCTAGCTGGCCCTCTACAGTCTACTGCTACTAGCCCAGCTCTCAGCTTGCTCTACAAGTCTTAAATACCAGGAACATGAAATGTTCCTTTCTCACTCACCTCAGGATCTTCAGAGCTGCTGAATACACGCTTCAGGTGTCCTGTAGTGGGAAGGGAAAATGAACCAGATGCTGTCAGAAAACTGCCTGGGCTGCTGAATCCCACAGAACAAGTCAACCCAAACAGAGATGATTTCCCATTTCACAACATCCCTCCAGGAGACACATCTCATTCACACAGCCAGCAAGAGATCAGGACAATATTCTTGGTTGTGCCTACACTGCAGCCAGTTTAGCCAGGAAATTAATACAAATATGATCAAGCAAATGCAAAGTGTTTTTAACACTCAATGCTCCTGTTCTACCAAACACATAAGACAGCTTCTGAAATCTTCTCCTTCAGGTACTCTTTTTTTTTTTCACTCAGTGTCATGCACTAATTCTGATTAACTTGCAGGAAACCGTTGCCCAGAAAAGCTTCCCCAAAATCCCCCAGAGGTGGCGCCGTTCTATTGTGGAAAAGCACAGCAGCCCTTCCTCTCAAAGGGAACAACTATTTTAGCATTTAGTAAAAGGTCAAGTTAGTCAAATCCTTTCATGAGAAAATTTAAAAAGAAAGAAGCTTTCTCTGAATTCTGGGAACAACTGCAGAGTTTTTGGAAAGCCTTAAAGAAGGTCTGCCAGTCTACATTTTCAAAGGTGTCTTGCTTCTCCCAGCAACCTGAGGAAATGACAGACTCTGCTGCCACAGACTCTCCCATGCAGGGAACGGAAGCCCTGCAGGTTCCCCTGCAAATGCTGCCCCTGTGGCTACAGACACCCCCTTTTTAGCTGAACCTCTTGACAGGAGCTTTACCAAAGCAGAGGCATCCTAATGCTCTTTCTGTTTCAAAGTCAGAAACTCAGCCCCCAAGAAAGAGCAGGAAGACATACAAAAGCCAGGTTAGGATATACACCCTAACCTAAGCAGAAGGGAAGCCTCTACTTACGTGCAAAATTCGTGAAATAATAAATGGAATAAGTAATGCCATATGCAGCAAAAGCTGCAGTGGCCAGATGGTTAATTATTGGCATATCTGCAATTTTTCTAAACGCTAAAAAACAAGCCTCGTGTCAGTGGGCAGCTGCCTACTGACAGATGCTTTGACCAGGAAGGCTCTCCTGATCTGAGCAAGGCCTAGGGCTGCTCTGACACTCAGGCCTTCCGTGCACCAAGGCAACCTTCTGATGCCACTATGACGACGTGGCAACCATGCCCTGACATCACAAAGGGACAGCTCTGTGTTGGTCTTTATGCAAAGCAATAACCAACCTTCCCTACAGAAAACACAAAAGAGCCTGGGAAATTCTCATCTGTCACAAAGCACCAAAAATTCCCCTCATGGGCCAAACCCTGTTGTTCAGGGGATCCAAGAGGAACTCCAGGAGTGCCCCAAGCACCTACAGCCTGTACCCCAACTGAGCACTCAGATGGGACACAAGCAAAGGAACCCAGACCAAGATAATGGCCCACAGCTTTGCACGTGTGAGAAATGACTCTCACTTTTAAAATTTTAAAGGTTTAGTAAACCTTAACAAAGGACTGAATAAGGAAAAGTCGCATCATTGGGAGTCTCTGTGATTAGCAGCCATGTGCTCATCTGCAAAAAGGATGCTCTGCCTTTTATACCCTCAGCCCCTCCAAAAGTTTGTCAGTCAACTCTTTCTCTGCTGCCCATTGGTGGAGATTGCTTTCCTGCATCCCGACTGGAGGTCAGGTGTTGTTACACCCTGCCTGCTGGTCACAAGCCAGCCCTCCCCAAATGCCCTGACTACCCAGGCTGTTACAAGGGGGACGGGAAAGAGGACTATGGGAGGATATATTACAATATAATCACTACTCATTTGAACATCCACATAACATCTGCTTCTTAATTGTCAGACCCAACCATTGCATTACTGCTCCAGAACACACAGAACCAGGAGAGAAGCCACTGTTGGCATCACAGCTGAAATGCTTCCTAACAAATCTCCCCACATATTTGCACCTTTATTGGATATGCCCAGGGCTCCGGTGCGTGTACATCTCTGCCTCTCTTCCCCTTTGGCAGCAGTCGAACTGGCAGCATCTGCCCGCCAGCAGCAGCTGCTCCCAGCTGGGAACGCCACTGGCGGCGCTGATTTCCAGAGGCTTCTGTGTGCCAGGGGAAGCCAAGGCAGGAGCGGGTTGAACGGTGCTGGCGCTGCTGCTGCTCTGAGCCAGAGAGCCCCGGCTGGGCAGGGCACGGTGCCCACTGCGCTGCGGGCTCCTTCTCCTGCCACAGCTGGGCACACCTGGCAACAAGGCATGACAACCTGTGCGCAAGCCAAGGGGTTTCTGGGGCTGCACTGCTCTGCACACACCCAGCACACCTGCAGCACACAATTTTAACCCTCAAACTGGTAAACCAAAGGAAAACAGCTGGAAAAGATTACATTTTCACCATTCTTACCTGCTCAACAGAAGTCTTCAAAATGAACGTTACCAAGCAGGGCCCAATTCCTGCTGCCAGCTCAGGGTTAGAAGAGAGGCAATCCTTGATCTCAGCACTGGGTGTGTGGGGAATCACTTCCCTAACACGTGCACACCCAGCAATCTCACTTACTAGTTTGTATCCATGGATCTAAGACATATTCAATACTTTGCTGAAACTCACAGGCTCAATATTCCCCCAAATGATTTGATCTACTGATTGATACTTATTGACTTCTTGATACTTAAATCACTTCTCCGAAGTTACTGACAAGAGAACAGGAGTGTCCTGTAGGTCCCTACTGGTCATTGCCCCAGGTTCAGGAGGAGACCCATGCAGAAAATAAGCCAGGACAAAACTGGGCTTGCAAAGCAAATTCATTCTATTTGTTGCAGTAGCAAATAATACATACCAAGCCCTGGATTCCTAAAAATCTGCTGAGCAGGAGAAGGAGGTGGAGCGTGGTGCTCAGCAGCAGGGGCAGGTGGGCAGTGCACTTTCAGGACATCCCCTGGAGCAAAACCACGTGCATCTCATCCTTCTCACCCTTCCAGCTCAGAACCAGGCCTGGGATCTCCTGCTCAGGAGTGGAATTTCCCAGTTACAGCATCGGCTCACCCATGGCTGGTGTGTGAGATGAGGCCATGAATCCAGGATTTAAAAGAACTGGAAGAGTTAAAATTTTAGCAAGATTTAGTTAGGGGGAAAGAGTATAGCAAGAAGAGTAGAAATAATAAGGGATAATTAATTTTTATCAGATAAGGTAGGCTAGGGTAATATATCACTTGCCTGTCTTTACTATGTTTAAAGAAGCGGGATGGGATGCGGATTTCTTTGTGACAAAGAAGAGGACCGTAGCCTGCACTTGGGCCCCGAAACTACAACTATAGCCAAGGGGTGTGAAAGCCTGCCAACAGATCATAAGGAAAGAGGTCAAATTGAGGAAGACGTCTTGGCCTTCATCAGAAGGAGACCATTCCCCACTCTAAAACCCACCAACCCATGTGATGTGAAAGAATCCACAAATGTAAAGGAACTTTGGATTCAATTATAACACATTTTAATTCAAAGGGGGTTTTTGGGTTACCTAATGAATATGTAATAGTCATTTTGGGAATTATATCAATATGTAAGACTTTTTTAGATAAGTAGAGTGGCAGTGATTCCTCACACATGTCTTCAGGAGACAACTCCTCCTGTGCCTGGCTGTAATAAACACACCACCTTCTACCTTTAACTGTGGGGAGTTCTATTCCACACCTCATTTGGTGGCTGCGGCAGGAACGCTTCCCTGCTCCAGCAAGAACATCCGGGCTCTGGACGTCTCTGGGCGCTGCCAGGACATTCCTTTCCTGGAGGCACCTCCGCTCTCGGCTGTTCCTCGTGGGGGACAGACAAGACTGCTGGCACTGTGGAGAAAGGAACGTTTAACTCTGTATAAAGTAATTCGTAAGGCGTATGAAGGGGAAGGGCTGTTCACAAGGCACACAGAGATGTCCTGTGCACAACGTACGCCTGTGCAGTTTGGGCTTGGGTCTGGCTGATGGCAGAAAGGATTTGCTGTGTCAATAAGGACCTGCTAGGAATTCTGGGGGTGAATTGAGCAAATCCTGTTTTATTGCTGCTGTTTTTCCTGTGTGGTGTAATTGTGGTTGTATTTTCAGTGTGTGAATGTTTGAGGAAGATGATGTGTGTGGATGCCGATGTGGTGTATGGTGTGTGTTGTGTTGAGAAGAGTGAGCTCTCTGTCCCCTCATAAAGAGATATTCCCTTCCTGGTGAGCCTGTGTGTGTGGACTTTCTAGTTTCAGGGACCGGTACTCCCTGTGACACCTGGTGCTTGGGTATACAGGGGGGTTGAGAGGTTTTTCTCCCACACTGTGGTCATTTGGGACTGCACAGTTGTGTTTGGGGAGATTTCAGGATTTTGTTTTCAACAAGTGCAGCAATTTATGCAGAAAACTGCAGTGTGGTGATTTATTATGCTGAACTATGGCAGTTCCTTTCTACTGCCCCCCTCTCCGAGCATTTACAGTCTCCTGCCACGAGGAGGTCACTCTCTTTCCTCCCCTGGACATCCTCTTTCCTTTCCTGGACACTCCCTTTCTCTCCTGGAGCTGTTCTCCATTAAAGCTGTGGGACTTTGGTCCCGGGAAGAGAGAGCGCCTCTCGTCTTTTGCTTTTGTCCTTGTCACTGTCACTGGGCCCAGAGCTCGCCAAACTGATCCCCCACAAGATGAAAACTGACAAATGGTCCCATATACACAGCTCAAAAATTGGCCACATTTTTGATGGACTGGGGTGTTCGCCGCACTTTTGGAATTCCCTATTCCTACACAGGTCAGGCAATTGTTGAAAGGACGCACCACACTCTAAAACCATTCTACAACAAGAAAACGGGGAGTGGCCCAAGCAACACCCCAGATGAGGTTGAGCAAAGCTTTATATGTCTTTATGTTTTTAAAAGCTCATTTGCAGGAACTAATCCTCCAATTTTTAGGCACTTTTCAAACAGCACACAGGAAAAATTGAAAGAAAATCCTGCAGTTTTGATCAGAAACCTTGAGTTAGGACAAGCTGAAGGACCATTTTCACTAATCACTTGGGGCAAAGGGTATGCTTGTATTTGCACAGGTGCCGGACCTAAGTGGGTCCTGGTGAAGGATGTGAAACCGTCTCATACACAAGAGCACACCGACAATTCCACCAGCAGGGAAATGAGCACGCAGACGTGAGCCGCACGGAGAAGCTACGGTGCATGCCAGACGTTCCCCGTTCAACCTATGAAAGCTACAATTCTGGAGTTTGATGTTGATTTTTGGACTGGGAAAATGGTTTGTATCATAGAGCTCTTTCAGCAAAAGTGTGGTGTCCATTGTGTTCCAAAGAATTCTAAGATATCCAAATTTGTAAAAATTGAAGGTTAGAGGGACAGTTTAGTGCCCTATAGTTGGCCAGTCCCTGAACAAGTGCTAAAAGATTTGCTTGAGAACTGAAATAGATGGGGAAGCTTTTGCCAAAAAACAGCTGAACAGGAACATGGAGCTTGATCAAATGATATACTGGCACTTGTTGGTTTTGCTTGCTTGCTTTTGCATGCATACGTGCCTGTAGATCAACCAAAAATGAAGGTTTGCCTTGCTTTAGCCAAGTCAGCAGGCTCAGACACCATGTGTTTGACCCATTTCAGCCCACACAAATCCTTTGCAACCCATCTGGTCGGTGTGCCTGTGCCAGCCAAGGAGCAGCCAATACCCAATCGTGACAAATATTGGTGTGAGGCTGCCAACGAGACCAATCCCATAACCAGCTGACATCACTGGGCCCCTGATCTTCTTAAAGCACCTTCTGAACCTCAAGAATTGGAATTCTTGGTTCATTGGTGATGGAATTTTGTGCTGAGTTTCAGTACCAGGGAGATCCACAGTTGAATGTTACTCCCCATCATCCTGAGGACAGATACTCCAGTTTGTGGTGCAATTGTACTACCCCAGTGCCCCCTAAGGGTGAAACTGCTGATGAGTAGATGACCTAGATGAGTCCCCACATCAATTAGCAACAGAATATTGGCTCATTTGTGGAGATAGAGCCTGGCAGGACATTCCCTCAAAAATTAGAGGTGGCCCATGTAGCATCAGACAACTCACTGTGATAACACCTATCGTTCAAAAAGCCATCAAGAGAAAACACAGAGAAAAAAGATTTGCCCATCATTATAAAGAAAACTGTAATAGCAATTTCAGACCCTAGGGCCCTGCAAAATGAGGTACATTGAATTTATTTCTACATCAACTTGCCTTGGGTGAGGCATTGAAACCATTACACCGATTGGGGTGTTGGCTGAAGAAAGAGGACAGTGCTACTTCCATTGCAATTAGTGACATGAGGACTGATGTTAGTGCTGTCAGACATGCAACCTTACAGAATAGAGCAGCAATTGATTTCCTTAGCAGCCATTCCATGTGTTCAGTGTCACCCCCATGTTCAACACTGTCACTGTCAGCTTTGACAGCTTTTGGACTGTGTTTGAGAAGTCAATTTTTTCTGACTGTTGAAGGGCTTTGGGGCCCAGAGTTCTTGTTAGGAACAAGGGATTAAGTGTGTGAGCCATGGAGTTGTTGGACCAGGTGTTTTGTCTAAGTGGTGAGAAGGGTTTCTTCCTTTCTGTTTCTCTTTCAAGGGGAATATTAATGTTGCCCCTGAGTCCTCAGGAGGGGAGCCTGTGGACAGAGCTGCAGCACAGGGAGCTTTGCCTGGCACCGAGAGCTGTGGGAACAATTCCCAGGAGCCCGAGGAGCCTGGTTAGGACAGAGCCCCCACTGGTTTAGAGAGGGGTGAGATGGCTGCTCTGAGCCTGCCTCTGGCAGGGAGGGAGATGAGAAGGGTTGAGTTCCTGTCTGCAGCCTCGGTGCTTCCTGGTGCCTTGAGTTCAAATCCTGCACTGGCACAGCCTGCCTGAGCCCTGCCCTCCACGCTTCTCCAGAGGCTCTGACACTGAGTCCTCTGAGGGAATCCACAAAATTAGAGAGTTTTGGGAAAGCTGCAAAAGGCAGGTCTCAGATAGAGCAGAACTGTGATTAGAGCCAAGCAGCAGCCGTGAGATAGGTCAGCAGAAAAATTATTTAAACTGCAGAAAAGCAAGGACAAATAGAACAATGGTCTGTGTATTAACGCTGGTCTAGAATAAACCTCCAAGCTACAGAAAAGTTCTTCTAGCAAGATATTGGGAAGGTTGAAGCTTAATAATGGAGCTCAGTGCGTTGTGTTTTAAGGCTTACAAGTAGGTATTGTATTCGAAATAAACAAGCACTGTTTTAACCAAAGGTACCTGTGCTTATAGTGATTGGATAGAACTACTGTCAATATGCTTTTGCTTTGTGTGATTGGTCAAGAAACCTATAAAGTAAGTTTTAACATTAATTTCTTTGTCTGCTGCCTGGGATGTGAGCTGCTGGCATCTTCCCATTGTCATAACCACGTAATGAGAGTGATGCTGGAAAACAAACAGCTCGAGGCGCGTTCCTCAGCAGCCCCGGCCCGCTCGTGATTTCTACATAGCCCCTGCCAGCGTCAAATGGCACGGCTTGATCTGCAGGGCAGACAGTCTTAAACATCTGCAATATCCTATCAGAGTCCTAGTTTGGCTTCATTCAAAGAAAGAGGAGAGTGCACCTAACACTGACCACTTGTTAGGCAATATCTTCCACCTTGCCCTTGTACCCCTACAGAGAGGCTGTCTGCAAAATGCCCAGAACACCATCCAAATCTGCAGTAAGGACACGAAAATCAGGCAGAGAATCTTTCTGTTTTCAAGGTTCCCCTTCCTAGGTGACTTGACCCTTTCTACCTGATTCTCACTTGAGATCTACCCATGATACAGCACTGCAGGAAAACATTTTGAAGATCATTAACCAGGACCTGCTTGGAAAGCAAGGGTAGAAACTCTTTCCCTCCCTGATGGGATGCGGGCTGGCAACTGCTGCTCTGAAGATGTGCAGCTGCTCCTCTCTGGAGAGGCCATGGAAGGGCTGTGTTGGTCTACGGGAACCAGAGGAATGATGAGCTCAGGTTGGCATTTGAGCTTCATGGGAACAAGCAGAATGAAGAGCTCACAGTGGAGATGAAATTTGCCTGTGCCTTGCTCCTCCGAGGAAACCCCAAGAAGTCCAGATGAAGCAAACACCTTCTCCCAAGAAGCTAGGAAACCTCAGAGTCCCGAGCACCTGCACTTAGCCTGGAAGGGCCTGGAGGCAGCTCTAAATCCTCAGGTGAGGCAGCACTGAGGTCCTGGTATGAGAGCGCTGTGTAGCAGTGAGGGAAGGAAAAGGGAAGCAAAGGGAAGGCTGTGTCACTTTTGGTCTTTGGGTGTGTTTCCCTCGGCAGCAACTGTACTGTCAGGGAAAACAAAAGCTCCCTGAATTGTTAAAACTGAAAATCAGGGACAAAGACTCTCTAACTAGTCAAAGTTAGAAGGTGGTATGTTCATTACGTGCGGCACAGGGGAGGGTCATTCCCAAAATGCATGACCGCTGGCCGGGCTCGGCTCGGCTTGGCACAGCACAGCGGGATCCAGCAGGACAGGGAAGGGCAAGGCAGGCAGGGAAGGGCAGGGCAGGGCACTGGGAGCAGTGACAGGCTCTGTCCCCACACTGCATCCCATGCCTGGGTCACCATCGGGGACAGAGAGGAAGGACATTGCTCTGTCTTGGCTGCAGAGAGGATGCAAAGGGGGAGTTAGAAAACATTCATTTGGACTCCTTTTCAGCAGACTAGCTGGTTTTATCTCACCATGTCTGCCTGTCTTTGGCAGAGGTGGCACATTTCTACTGAACTGGAGCTACGGCAGCAGGAATGGGAAGCAATTTTGTCAGCATTGATATCAAAGCCAAAGCGCTGCCCCATGGATGGATGTTGCTTTCTTCATGGGATTTTTGGCTTAGAGTTGTAGCAAACTCACACTGGTGTCTTCCCAAATGGTGTTGCCTTTTTCTTTCCTCAGGAATCACCTCTTCTTTTTCTTCCTCCCATCTGGGGACAGCTCCAATGCAAATGCCTCCTGCAGCCAACTCTTGTCACTGTAGACTGACAAAGGAGATCTTGCAGTGGAGAGAGACTCCCTAGAGCTGCTGTGGAGAGCTGAGGGGGGAAGCTTTGTCCCTTAGTCTTGAAGTCTTGCTGGGGAGCTGCTCGTGCTCTGGGGGACGGACACCAGTGGTGTTTATCCAAGTCTTGAAGGTTCATTCCTGTAAAGAAAGAAAGTATATGGATGCCAGATAGAGAAATAAGGTATACGGGAGAGAGACGTGGAAAAGGAGAGGGGTAATAGAGAAAGGAGCCCTCCGCAGGCAGAGATCAATCTTCATGGAGGTAATGATCAGTGCTTAGTTCATTGCAAATCTCAGGGTACATTTATATGGTAATGCAGGGTTCAGCACCGGGTGAATACATATAACTGGTTACAAAGTGTTATGTGTAGGACAAAGAGCTAACATATCTTTGCTCAGGTACATAGATTGGCAAAAGTGTCAGCAGAACATTCTGCCCCATATCTTCTCTTCACATCCTTAGAACATCTTGCTTCACATCTCTTTTCCTGGGGTACGTCTTGGCAAACTTCTTTATATTATTTGCCCAAGGACAGCATGTTTCTGCTCTAAGGCACGTATGCAAGGTTGTGCAGCTTGCTTCTATCTAGTGTCTGCTCAAAATGCTCTCTACATTCCTGATCTTCCTGACACATGACACACCACAGAGACTTTGGGGTTGGTGCATTGGCGAACAAATTTCATTCTGGGAACTTCTTGAATTACTGCAATTACCTTTGTTTTTTTTTTTTTTTTTTTTTTTTTTGCTTTCCTCCAGAAATATTGTCATAATCTAATGCTTCCAAAGAATCTTTTCCTACTTTTTGGGGAATTCCTTTGCTCCCCTCCCAGATCAGGCCAATTCCCAGGGCGCCTTCCCAAAGTGAGGGGCAGCCCATGGCCTCCACTCTCCAGCTGGAACAGAAGGAAGCACAGAGTTTGCTGATGTGGGAGAGGAGCTTCTCTTTCCTGCCTCCTTTTCCTTTGGGACAGGTTGGTGTGTGCTCATTTGATAAAGACAGATTTAAACTCTGAAGCAGCTGTGTTTCAAACTGCTCCCTTCTCCAGCTCTTATGTGGGTATCCTCGGACAAAAGGCCTCTTGGTCGGAGCTCCCTGTGGCAGGATAGGGAAGGAGGTTGATATTTCAGGGTATTGACTGCTGAAAGCAGCTGGTTTCTGGAGGTGTCCAGAGCTGGGAGTGGCTCCTTTTCTCACCTGCCTGCAGAAAAGGAAATTGCAAAGTGGGAATTTCATTTGTGGAGATGGCCACCAGCGGTGTTTGCCAAGAGATGGGCTGGCAGAGAGGCAGATCTCATGCTAAACTGGCTGTGTGTTTGTTTTGATGGTGGAGAGGGTCAGAGATGCAGACACCGACACCAGCTGAAGGAACAGTGTAATTTACTGTAATGCAAAAGCGCAAAAAAGAGTCAGGAAAGGATAAGCTAAGCAATGCACCTCAGCATTATTACAAAAGGGTGCCTCTGGTGATTAAGGAAGATCCATCAGCAGGTACCCCAATGGTTTCCCCTTCATGCAGAGCTGCACATCAGCTGGGGGAAGCTGTCCCAGCCCAGCCCTGCAGAGCCACGGCCGGGAACCGGGAAATCCTGCAGTGCCTCCACCTTTGGCGGCCACGAGGCTCCCGAGTGCGCTGTGAGAGTAGCCCGGCTCTGACAGTGCTGGACGAGCAATGTGCCAGAGCTTCTGCTGGGGCACAGCTGGTGTCATTCTCCTCTTGGTTTTCTCCCTGAGCCTGCCCAGGGCTCAAGGAGGAACCAAGGCCAGGTGTGGCCTTGTCCATTTTCCTCATGCAGAAAAGTGAAGACGTGTTTCACCAGTGAATGCATGTAACAATCCTTTTGATAGTAACACTTGGTTAAGGAGCAGGTACATAGAAGATTGGGTTGGGAAGGTCATCTAGAGGGCAGCTTTGGCTCAGGTCCTGTTGTTGAGGCTTCAGTCAAGGTCTGTTGTTCAGGCCTTAGCCCTTCAGTATTTTGTGGTGCAAATCACACCTGTGCAGAGCTGGAAACAAACAAGTCTGTCCTTAGCACATTTGAGACAGGGAACAGGATTAGCCCTGCAAGGCCAGGCTGGGGCCAAGAGCACAAGGCCAGCACCCTGCTTTGCCCCCAGGCAGCCCTGCAGAGCAAGCAGCCCCTCCTGCCCAGGGGCTGAGGTGCCCGAAGCTGCCTCCCCGCTGTGCAGCTCTGCAGAGCCCGCGGGGTGCAGGGTCCTGGGCAGCCAGAGCAGCCCGGCCGCCTTGGAGCACAAGGAGTGCCCCAGAGAGAAGCTGCTGCCCTTTGCTTTGGAACTGCTCCTCAGAGTCTTGTCATTAATCCACAGTGTCTGATGTGTTTTCCTTTCCTCTCCCAAATTTAACACAGCTTTCTGAGAAAACTGACTGATGTAGCTGCTGCTGGTGGTGGTGGTGGTGCTTTTGTCTGCAGGTGAGGGCAGGTGATTTGGACCAAGGATGGAGTCCATTGTTAACATCCCAGCTTTGCCAAGTCAAGAAAACCATTCACAATTGGGCTACCAGTGCTCAGCAGTTTTCCTAGTTTTTGGAAAGCTACCACCTGAAGAAACCCAAGAGATTTTTCTCCAGGAGGACACCAGCAGTAGCATGATGCCAATGTTTTCCACCCCTTTTCTGTGTCTTTTAAGAGTTCCGCAGTGCCCAGCAGGAATGAAATGACCTGTGATAATGTGATTTGAGAGCTCTGTGTTGTTCATTGCCACATGAGTGTTCATGACAAGCTGGACACCCCACTCGTGGCTCTGTCGAGTTAAATTCATCCCAATTGTGTGCAAACAGCAGCCCCGAGATGCTGAGAAGAGCAGGCACAGTGGGTGGGTGTGCATGCACACACCCGGGGGCTGACTGCTCTGTGGGCAGATGGTTTTGCACTGTTGTAAATCTTCACTCTCCCAAGCTGAAAGACTATTTCAAATATATATCTTAAATGAAAATATTTATCAAAAAATAAATTTGTCCAAAAATACATGTACATTAAATTTCATGAATATTATATATTATATATTTTGATTTCTTTTCTATTCTATTCTATTCTATTCTATTCTATTCTATTCTATTCTATTCTATTCTATTCTATTCTATTCTATTCTATTCTATTCTATTCTAAATATATGAGATCATTTTTGAAGCCTTTGCTTGTGGGGGATATTAGATGATCTCCTAGTGTTTGTACATTTTTGCTTTCTGCTACTGCTGATCCTAGCAGCAACTCCCTGTCAGTTCTTCCAGGTCACTTCACACAAAGGGTTTCCATCATTTCAGTGCCTGTGAGAGCTTGGCACTGAAATGCCAAGTTGATTCCCAGCTCTCCAGCCTCCCTCTGGATTTTGGGGCATCTCAGCACTTGTGTCCATGGCCCTCCCTTCATCCCCAGCCTGCAGCAGTCACAGTCGCTGCTGCCTCCCCCTTGCTGCAGCTCTTTTGCCAAAGTGCTGCCAAAGGCAGCAGAGCTGGCTCAGGATCCCTGCTGGCTTCTGCTCTCTGGGATGAGCTTCAGGGGGACACTTGGAGCCCTTTCCTAAAGAGCTGCCCGTGGGATGAGGGATTTGTCCTCCCCGGGTGGCTCCTGCTTGGATTCTGTGCCCATGGAGCCCCGGAGTTTTCTCAGCAGCCTCTGCAGCGAGTTCTGAGCCAACGTGGGGCTCTGCTGCCAGCCCAAATCTGCCCTTCCCCTGCCCAGCCTGAGTGCAGGTGGGGCATGTGCCGGGCATGGCCGGAGATTGGCACGGCCAAAATCCTCCAGCATTTACATCTGCCCATGGCTTCGGGTAGCACAAATCTACACTTACTTCAGTTGAAACATTGCATTTATTGCAGATTGTTACACCCGCACTACTAATGTACAAATACACAAACATTAACTTATGTTTAAAAATGAAATTTATTTTAAATTACAACATCTGTGCTAGCTACCAATATGGAAACACAGAAATATCAATTTATGAATAAAATCTAATTTATTCTGAGAATTGTACTATGTAAATATATACAGATATCAACTTGAGTGAAAAAAAATTACTTTATTGCAACCGTCTGCAACAACTCACTGTACACAAATGTTGAAGTTACTGAATTGAAGTTTAACAATCAAATTTATTACATATTACTACAACTGTACAGCCCATATACAAATACAGAAACATCAATATCCCTCTCTAAAGAATCTCAGATCCAGAACTAAATAAATAGAATTTTAGAACTATACAACTCCATACATAATAAATAGAAGTAAATACATATATGGGCATAACAATATAGAGATGTAAACATGCATTACATATTTCATGACATATAACATGACAAAATAATACAAATATAACAAACCTGTCTATAAATACATAAATATCAATGGACCAATAAAAAAATCCATACAACTCCAGCAATAGAAATGCACAGCTACAGAGCTGTACAACTGTGTAAACAGATGAATATACACGCATCAATATAACAATATACACACATAATATCCCTATACAAATATCAGTCAGTGTATGTAAATATCCCTATACTTGTACCTATCCAAATCCAGCTACACATCCATAAACAGCGCTAGATCAGGAGGGATTGCAGCCGCCGATGTTCCCAGGCTCTCCCTTGGCTCCTCCTCCCGAGCAGAGCAGCTCTCCTGGACAGGGACAGCAGATGGGACATCTGGCAAGCACAGGGAACACTGAGTGAGCGTGGGGACGTTTCCCTTGGCAGCAGCTGCACTTCCATCAGGGCAGAGGAAATGTCAGAGCCTCCCCAGGAGGGTCAGAAGGAAAAGCAGCCGAGCGGGCCAGGCTGTGGGGAGCTGTTCACTTCTTTCTGGCATCCCAGTTGCTCTGAGGGAACTCCCTCATGTCACGTTATTGAACCACCTCTGCACTTACCAAGACTGTGGCCCCCAAATCAATCAGCATTTATGTCTCCAGCTGCTTGCACCAATGACAGGGAATGTCCTCTAACAGTGCTGGGGCACAAAGTTACCTTGCACAGGTCATCTGACAGGGCCTTGTTCTTTCTGTGCTTCCTGTGTTTCTCCTTACCTTCCACTTGGAATTTTTACAGCATTTCTTTTTCTTTCCCCTTGATCTGTGCTGAAATGTGTTTCTCTTCCAAGATTCAGTTTCTTCAGTGATTCTGTCAAGCCTTTCCTCAGAAGCTTTTATCATGGAATTCAGTGTCAATTTCAGCAATTTTGGTGATTTTCTGTGAGATTTATGCAAGTGTTCTGTTCATTGGGCACCATTTAGGAAGGTACAAAAGAGAACAAGGATGTTCTTTATGTCAGTTCACTACTGGAATATTCATGGACAGAGAGAGTGATTAGCTGAATCTACATCTACCCCTAACCTGAAAGTGCAACAGGTCATTTGGGGAGAAATTACAGACCAATTTCTCCTTCTACCAGCCTGTATTCAAATGTAAAGTAAATAGAGCAGGGTGAGAATGTCAGTGTTCAGCTCTGGAAGTGCCTTATTAAGGTGTTCTGAAAGTAATGGAGATAAAATCTGGGTGGGCATTCCTAATTTCCAGACACTTATTGTCAATTTCATTGACTCTGAAAGCAGCAGAGGTGTGCACATCATACCTTATCAATCCATTTGGGGATGTTTTAGGTTCAGATTCTCTGAGGCTTTAGATTTTTAGATCTCTAGACAATGCTTCCAGGAATCTAAATAGCTTTCAGAAATTAAACTCTTTTCCTTTTTTCCTCAGTCTTTGCACTCATGTCCACCAGAAATGTGGGATCTCAGCACCTCAGGATGAGGGTGCAGAGTGACCGAGAGCACCACTGGGGGGCTCGGGAGTCCTGGAATGTTGCCAGAAGTGTCTGGTGACAGGACTTTGATCCCACACAGGAGATAACATCTGTATGAGGACTGGGAGGATTTCACTGGGGTGAATGGTGAAGGGATAAGTTAGTTAGAGTATAATACACAGGGTTTAGGATTTCTGTACAGGGGGGTCTAAAGAAGTAAGATGGAGGAATTGGGGCGTGTCCTGTCCTTCTTCTTCTTCTTCTTGGCCTCCATCTTCTGTGGTGATGGTGGCACTTTGGGATTGGTCTTTACTAAAAGTGCACCGGTTAATAAGAGTAGAAGGTATTGGAGAAAAATCATAAATATTGTACACGTAACTTTGGATATAAAGATAAGTGACCGCCCCGGAGGCTCGGGAGTGTGCCCATGGCTGACTTGCTGTGCAGACCTCTGTTGGGCTGAAAGAAAATCTTTTAGATAAACAATTAATAAACACTGAGACCGAAGCAAGATCAGAAGTCTCTCCTCTTCCTTTGAAGCGCCGGGCTGTCCAAGGCCACTCTGAGAATTCCAGGTCTTTGAAACAGCCGAGAAACCGAGCAAGTGGCATCCCTGAGCTATCTCCGGACATAAATCAGCCGGGAAGAGAAAGCGACAACCAGCAAACATAAATCAACCATAAAACAGAAGAGAAAGAGAAAAATGGGATCCGACATCTGGCGTCCACTGCGTGGGCTACTCCCCACCAACCCTTTCGGGGGGGGAATCAGCCCTGAAGAGCTGAAGCTCAAGAACTGAAGAGCAAAGAGGGCAGCTCCAATCTAGGACGAGTTCCCAGGAGAGCATTGATAGCTCCTGAGGAGAGAAGCCTGAAGAAAAAAGAAAAAGAAGAAAAAAAAAACAGCCAGAAGCGTCTGCAAAAAACCAGCAGTCACTGAGAATTACACCTCTCAGCTTCTACCGAAGACAGTTCGTAGCAGAGCAGCCCGGATCGGAACCGGAAGGCGCCTCCGGATCCTTCTCCTGTGACCTGCTGGACAGAGACGGGAGGCTTCGGACAGCTCTGACGACAGATTCGGTGAGAAGGTCAAAATATAAGAACATAATTGCACACTCTCCCAACAACAGCGGGAAATTTTGTCTGCCTTACAAGGCGTGGCTCAAGCATATACAGAAGGGATCCCAAAGAAAGAATTAAAACAGTTATTGTTGTGGGCAAGGCTTAATTACCCACTTGCCGAAACATGCCTGCTATTGGAAGTGGGGTTTTGGCAGGAAATCAATAGGCACTGATATTTCTTAACGACAAAAAAAAGACGAGACAGCGTTAAAGCTGCTCTCGCCGGCAAGGGTAATGCTAGAGAAAAGCATACCGGTTCAGTCGAAAAGACTGGGAGAGCAACCAAAAGTTGTGGCATCCTCAACAGAAGGGTGGGGGAGCAAAGCTCCGGAAAAAAAAAAAAAAATTATTTCTGGCCTTAAGAAGCCAGGGGGAAAGGGCTCTCGAGGAAAGAGAGCAGGAAAAAATATTAAAGCCCCGGTCCCAAAACCCAGAAACCCCAGGAAACTCCTAAAGCGTCCTGAAACTCCGGAGAGTACAGGGGAGTCAGGATCGGAGGGGGGGGTGCAGGGGGGACAGAGAAGGGATCGGGGGGGGGACGCTTCCTTGCGGGGGCACGGCGCGCCAGCGGCGGAGCCGGCGGGGAGCGTAGGTGAAGAGATACCGGGAGACACATGTCCCGGTGCAGCTTTTGTCAGCACGGCGCCGGGGGGTGGCGGCCGCCCCGGAGACGCGCGCGGCGGGCAGAACTCGCAAAAACCCGCGGACAAATTCGGCTCGAATTGCGGGGCGGGGCGGGCCCGGGTGCCGGCGAGGGACGGGCCGTACACACCGGCGGGAGGAATGGACACAGAGACAGAGTCAGGGGCAGACCGAGGGAGGAGACCTGGGAGGTGGAACAAGGGGGGGAGAGTGACGTCAGCCCAGGAGAGACGGGGAGAGGCTCGGAGAGCACGCATGCGCAGAGAGCAGAGCGCGGGCGGGGGCGGGCCCGTGACGTCTCGGGCGAGGAGGGGCCGTGCTCGGGTTCCTATGTCCCAGCGGCTCCACACCCTCTTCAGACTTGGTACCTCTGGATGAAAACCCTCGGAGTCCCAGTCCCTTCCCTTCAAGGGAGATGTTCTGGTGTTCAAGCTCCATTTCCAGCTGAATTAAAAGCCAGGCAGACACGGTCTCAAACGAGATCACGAACACGGCAGTCGACAGGACGAGGGGCAGTCGAGCTCATGCTGTCGTCCGACCTGGGGAGGCCGGTGACAGCGCCACCTAGAGGGGGGCAAGGCTTTCGCTTGTGTTTCCACAGAGCGAGATCTGACGTGGGTGTCGGTACGACACGTGAAACCATTTCGAGTGCGAGAACATGAAAACGCGGATCCGAGAAACAATGATTCAAGTAACAAAGAGACGAGTACTCAGACAGGAGTCGAGACTCAGATGGCACAAGACGACTCGGAGGAGAAATAAAAAGAAACTAAAGACTTTGGGGGAATTTTCTCTAGGGTCTTGAATGACAAGCAGAGCAATGATTCCACGCAGAAGCGGAATTATGGGTTTCATGATGCTTATCTGCATCATTCTTTCATTCATTGCAGTAAGCAATGGGGGTAATATACCTATTAGTCAGCAAAAGCAAAATGTATGGTAGAATTCTTTGACATCTCTCCCATTTGGAGAGGAATTTTAAGGGTAGACTTCTTTGACATCTCTCCCATTTGGAGAGGAATTTTAAGAATAGGGTTCTATGTTTTAATAATTCTACTAGTCCTCATACTTGTTATCCCATGCATATTTGCATGTTTAAAACACACTATGAATCGGATAGTGAAAGAAGTTTTCCTAGTGCAAACAGAAGGGGGAGATGTGGGATCTCAGCACCTCAGGATGAGGGTGCAGAGTGACCAAGAGCACCATTGGGGGGCTCGGGAGTCCTGGAATGTTGCCAGAAGTGTCTGGTGACAGGACTTTGATCCCACACAGGAGATAACATCTGTATGAGGACTGGGAGGATTTCACTGGGGTGAATGGTGAAGGGATAAGTTAGTTAGAGTATAATACACAGGGTTTAGGATTTCTGTACAGGGGGGTCTAAAGAAGTAAGATGGAGGAATTGGGGCGTGTCCTGTCCTTCTTCTTCTTCTTCTTGGCCTCCATCTTCTGTGGTGATGGTGGCACTTTGGGATTGGTCTTTACTAAAAGTGCACCGGTTAATAAGAGTAGAAGGTATTGGAGAAAAATCATAAATATTGTACACGTAGCTTTGGATATAAAGATAAGTGACCGCCCCGGAGGCTCGGGAGTGTGCCCATGGCTGACTTGCTGTGCAGACCTCTGTTGGGCTGAAAGAAAATCTTTTAGATAAACAATTAATAAACACTGAGACCGAAGCAAGATCAGAAGTCTCTCCTCGTCCTTTGAAGCGCCGGGCTGTCCAAGGCCACTCTGGGCCTTTCCAGGCCACCTAAACAGCCGAGAAACCGACACAGAAACCCTCAGTGAATGGATTCCACTCTAATCCATCTCCAAGCTGAATCTCCCAGCTGTGTTCACATTGGTGGTTCGTGTGTCTCTTCTGCACAGCGCAATTTTAAAATCTTCGTTCCTTATAATCTCTGCCCTTCCTTTTCTGTTTTAGCTTGCAAATGCATGCAGATGTATCAGAAATGACACATCTAATTTCTGATGCATCAGTTCCTGTCTAGCAATTTCATTTTATCCTGTTCTGATGTTATGCTAGCCTTGTATGTTTTATTCTAAGTGGACTCCTGTTTTCTTGCATGTGGAAGTTTTACAATGCAATGCTCTCATTCACCTGCTTTCACGAAACCCTTCATTAACATTAGCACAAGTAACTGTGTGATTCCCTTCTGCTTTGTAGACGATTTGGGAAACTCAAGTCCTGCTCAGCTACAGAAAAACATACATGGTGCTTGGTAATTCCCCTAAGAGCTTAAGTTAATGGTAAACAACTGCAGCTTATTAATTTCACAGAAATTGGGAGAAAAGACATTGCAAATATTGAGGAATGTAGTGCAATATTGATGGGCATCCCTCAGTTATCCAGACAGACTGATGTCACTGGCAAAATTCCCTCTTTTCCAAAGGTTTTCATTTGCTTTGGCTGTGCTTCGTATGGCTGCAGGTCACATTTCCCTTGATTTAAGGAAGTATCTTGGCAGTTACTCTTGGTGGTATATCTTGCTAATTCTGCCCTTGGAGGAATTACTCAGTTCTGCAGTCCTTATTACATGCCCTGTTCTAAAAGATGTCTATGCTATTTTCCCTCTCTCTGTGTTTTCACACTTGTTCAACAAGGTTTTCTTTCCTAGAATATTAATCACAACATCCCAAAGGATTAAAAAAATGCTTAGGTATTTTTTCCCTTAGTATTTACTAAAGAAAAATAATAATTAAATAAAACCTGTATGCATGAAAATCTGGATGTAAAATACAAACAGAAATTAACTTGAGAGTTCTCCCAAAAACCTTAAGGAAAAAACCCCATGTATTCTATAAAGCCCAGAGTATTCATCTACAGTAGACAAAAATGGGCATGTTCTAGAAGAGAAAATCTGTGCAATGGTTCTGCACAGAATTCTATGCTTTCAAGCTTTTTTCCCTTCAGTGGGAAATGGCAGTGCCATTCTCTGAACTGTAATGCTCTGAGCATGTTCTTCTCACCATGGCAGCTTTCTGCTCTCCCCTGGTACAGATCATCCTCCCAGCAAAGGGGGAGTGCAGCCACCACAACTCGCAGCACCTTCGCACACAGCAAGAACCTGAAGGACAGAGATGGCTTTCACCAGCTGCTGCGGGTTCTAACACTGCCACCTCTCAGCTGCTGAAAGCCTGAATTTCTGTGTTGCAGTGCGTTAGTTTATTGAGTCAAATGTTCTGTTATATAGTGGTATGTTCAAGTGTTCCCCGAGTTACTACAGTTAGCTTCTCCCCTATGTTGTGCCCTCCTACCCAAGTGTCCCTCAAGGAATCCCCTCCCACCTCACCAGATTTTCCCTGTCTGTCAAGACAACCCGGCCCCTTTGCCCCATCCATCAGCCCAAACCCTACCCTTTGTTCCAGAAAGTTCCCTGTCCCTCACCCTAAGATCCAATCCCTACCCCAAAGCTCTCTCTTCCCCTTGTTCTGATTTGTTGTAGCCCTCAAAACCGACCCCAAGAGTCGCTTATTGGTTACTATATGGTGTCCACCCCGTGTTTTGAAAGATTTTAAAAACCCATGCAGAGGAGTGCTGGGGGTTCTTTCAACATCTGTTCCCATTGGGCATTCTCACCTGTGAACCTTTGCCCCGCCTCTCCTGATGAATTTGCTGCACTTTACACCACAGAAGAGCCTTCTCTGCTTCCTTCACTTGGCCCTCCAGGGGTCTCTACTGCTGGGCATTTGGCCTAGAGGTTCTGGCTCAGGCAAAACCCTAACCTAGCCAGTTCCCCACTCTTGCCATTGTCCCTGGAGCATCACAGAGCTAGCCAGGGCTGTGGAGGGCAGTGACAGTGACCCATGCCCTGGCATGTCACAGCCCCCAGAGCCATACCTGCCAGGCCACAAGCCCCAGCCCTGGTGCCCACTGCGGCCTCAGGGGCTCCTGGGCATCCTCACCCTGAGTGCAAAGGCAGCCTCAGGAGCCCCCCAGGGCGCTCTGGATCCAGGCTGCAGACACACTTAAGCCAGCACTGAAAGGGACATGGATGGGGACTGCAGCTGGATCTTCCGGTGCTCACCGCTCCTGACTACTCTCTAAGTGACCCAACCCTCATTGGCAGCACCTTGAGCACATTTACCCTGCTCGCCCCTCCTGGAACGTGGTGTTCTCACATCATGCACCAGCCCTTTGCAGGGAGTGACCAGCTCCCAGCTGCTCTACTACCCTGGCCTTACTTTCTGTTTGCCAGCCATGAACTTAACGGATATACTCCTGAGAAACCTAGCACAACATTTGCCTCTCAGGAGCTCTGTGGCAAAAAAACTCCACTAATCCCTAGATTTTGCACAGAGAAGGAGGTCCTGACATAAGGCACAGGCAGGGCTCTGGCATACGAACTCCTGAGCCACAGGATTCCACCCATTGCTGTTCCTAGCTAATTTGCTGATATTTTAGAGCCAGTTCTGGACAAGACCTGCTGCTGCCAGGGTAGGAAAATTTGGAGAAAAAAAGGTGCAGGAGACCACCAAAAAAAACCAAGGGGGAAACCCTTAGGAACACAGAGCACAACAGAAGTCCTTGGAGATGGGTCAATAGAAAATGCCAGCAGCAGTGAGCAGAGCCCGATTTTGCTCACTGCCACCCCAGGGGCTCCTAAGCCCCGGTGGCTTTCTGCCTGCTTCTGGCCCCTGGCCACCATGACTCACTGCACTCGCTATGAGTCACCTACAGCATGCCTGGTGCCTCTTGATTTGCTGACCCTGGGATGTGAGGCTCACTGAGGGAAAGGTGGCTGTCCCAATGCTGAGGGCACACGTGGCTCACTGAGCAGACTTGAGGCTTCCCCAGCAGCTTGCAGGTGCCTTATGTGTCATGTTACAGTGCTTGTGCTCCTGCCTCTTCCTGTCCCTCTTCTCACCCTCACCCAACCTGCACCCTCTGACCTACCTTCAGTAAACCCTGTTGCATCAGACACGGTGTCAAGAGCCCTCCTTCGGCTGCCGGTCGAGCGCACGTTACACCCTCCGGGCCTGGGAGCAAGGTGGCCTGGGAGAGCTGGTCTCTCAGACCAAGAGGGAGCGGCTCTCCACAGCACCTGCCCATGGACCTTCCCCGCACCAAATAAAATCATCTCCAAGCTTAGCTAGTAAGCTAGTAAGGTATAAACCATTAATTGCCTGGAAATCTGGCACTAGTCTCTAAGTGCCATTAGGTTTCTTTATTGCTAATCTTGCAGTATTCAATTTTGACTTTTATTCTTTTAATAATCCTGATGTCAGGGATTTATTGATTGTTGGTTCTATTTCTTTCCTAGCTTCTAATCTTCAAGGGTATTGCTTTCTGACTACTGGCTCAACTCTTGTGTGTAGCTCAATTTTCACAGGGTCTGCTCGTTTTGATTTTCCTGGGCTATCAGTATCCCATACTCTGGGGTATACCTGATTCAATACTTGCTCTAAATAGGTCTTCTTGTTTGTTGGTCTTGTGTCAATTGTCAGTCCTACTACGAAAACTGCTCATTTGTCTTCAGGTACCTTCCATGTTAGTTTTCTTTCTCTAAATGGAACTCTTGCTTCTAAATTTTCAAGCAAATCCATGCCTAGGACAGATTTGAGTGAGTTTGATAAATAAAGAAACTGATGTATTCCCATTTTCTTCTTGATTTTACATTGAAGTGGTTGCAGGAAGAATGCCTTTTCTGGCTCCTATTGCTGGCAGATAGTTTTCACTTTTGGGTATCAGTGCTTGATTCACGCGTGAAAATGTGTCTCCACATTTAGTTAAAAATTCAACTTCTTTATTATTCTTTACCTATATTTTAACCGGTAACCTGCTAGGGTAAGAACTGCCAGTCTCGGTCATTCCTGGTATCTGGTGAACATTGCACAGCAGCCGGCATCGTTCGCGTCCCACAAAGGGCTTACGATAGGACACAGCTTGTCTACTGTGCCTTGTAAGGCTCCACTAGCAATTTGTCCCTGCACACGTGCTCTGGCTGCCTTGATCGCCAACTCTTTTGCTGCTTTGGTTAGCTCTGTCAACATGAAATCAGGATCACCTCAGCCTGGCTCTTGACTCTTGACTACGAACTACAATCTCTTTGCTACTTTGCTAGGGTTTTCTCTATCCATTTTAACGTTTTCCCACCAACTGTTCAGGGCACTAGTAGAAAAGCAGATGTTCACCCACATGGCTTCTCCTGGGGGACTCAAGTCTTGCCTTAAGGGGGTGGCTAAAGGCAAAGCTTTCTTGGTTTTATTCCGTGTGTTGCTTGTCACTGGGGCTCTCTGAAATCGTCCCCTCACCTGGATTATTCATCTCATCCTCACTGCCATTTGGCTTTCATTCAGGGGGCAGAGTGGTTGCCTGAAGGGGAGTGTACCCGAGCTGGCCTGGGCTAACTCGGCTGTAAATCTTGGACACCTAGAACACAATCTTCCTGGGGCATTTCAGCCATGTTCAAACATCTCTGCCCTATGCTGAATGCTGAATGACATCTCTTTCTCTTCTGCCTCTTATCTCTTTCCAAAGTTAGGACTAAAAGTCCTGTGGGGCCAAATCAAAGCCACAATTTTTTGTGGCACTCAGATTTATTCTTCAGGGTAAAAGCCATGTCTGCATATATATCACCGGATCTCATTTTTCTTCTTGTCTTAAAAATAACATCAACTGTAACAATGGATCATAACGTTCCATTAGGGCGTCACATTTCACCACTTTCTAATTGATACTCAGCCTACCATTGGGTAAGAGTATTTCATCAGGTGACCTTACATGAAAAATTACCCTCTGGGATTCCTCCCAAAGCTTTCTCATCTGCTAAATTACATTCTAGTGGACTCTTTTTAATACCATCATTACTTCTTGTGTTATTCATTCTTCATGCTATCTAAATTTCCAGTCTTAGCAGGATGTATTAGTACTTCTCATTTCCTTCTCTTTATCCCCTGTATACTACACTTAACATGCACGGGCTGTCTCTGAGTCACCCAGCACCAATATTCTTTTTTATAGTCCTAACAAGCAGTGAAAACAAAAGGATTCCCCGTTCCACACAACCTACAAGGAATTGGGGTACGATCGGACATACAACGAGTTTCTGAAAACACTGCCTAAAGTCCTACTCAGGAGTATATACTCATGTAAACCTAGAGGTCAAAACCCTTGACTTTTGATGTAGTGTCTAAAAGCTTGGGTGACTGCTCAATGTTCTTCGATCACTTCTCAAACTCAGACGGGCTTGGTGCTGTGCCCATTTCCCTGGGGTGTTCCGGTTTGTGTTTATTTATCAGTTATCGTAGAATGGTTTGTTTTCATGTACCCCGTGTTTTCCCCAAGTTGGTTTACCCGTAGGTTTTGCCTTCCCTCAAAGCTGTCCCTCATGCCATTTCCCTTTGTTCCAGCTCCTTCCCTGCCTCTCAAGATAATCCAGCTCTTTATTCCTGAACCTTCCCTGTCACTTTTGCCTTGCACCAACCCCTGACTGCACCACCCCTTTGGAATTCCCCTATTGCTGGAAGCCCCACTGGCCCATGTGACCTACCCTCTCCTCTCATCTGTCCTAATTAGTCCCCAGCAACTGATGGAATGCCCTCGCTCCTCCCCTGCAGATTCCTTATTGCTCAGTCGTTTGTATCCACCCTCTGAGTTGTATGTACCCCGATAAAATCCCCTGCACAGAAGTGCTGGCGACTCTTTCAGGCTGAATCCATCCCTTGGGATAAACCTTTGCCTTTGGAACCTAACAATAGAGGAGCCTCCTCCTTCTCTTTGGCCTGCTCCGTCCTGCAGTGAGTAGATCCTGAACCACTGAGCAGTGTCTCACCAGGGTTAGCCGTGGGCAGAACCCACACCTTGGCCATTCCCCACTCCCGGCGCAGCGCCGCAGTTTTCCCAAGAGCCAGCCCGGGCTCCGCTGGGCTGCGTCCATGGGGAACCCGTCCCAGTGCCTGACCGCGCTCTGGGTGAAAAACCTTTTCCTGATATGGAAATGAAACCTGCCCCGTCCCAGCTCCCTGCCCTTTCCTCCAGTCCTGTCACTGGTCCCAACAGTGACGAGAGCTGCAGCAGCCCCTCTGATTCCCCTCAGGAGGATGTTGAAGACCACAACGACGCCCTTTACTCTCCTCCAGGCTGAACAAAGTGGCCTCAGCTGCATCTAGGGCTTCCCCTCCAGGCCACACTCCATCCTTGCAGTCTTCTTTTGCATTCTGGCTAATGGTTTCATAACTTTTGATACTGTGCTGCCCAAAACTGCGCCCGTCGGCTTTCAGCGCGTCTCTTGGCTGCTGCTACAGGGTGTGGGCACCATCATCAGAGACACAGAAGAGCTTCTCCTCCCAGAGTTATCCTTATCCTCTGCACTTCCACGTGTCTGCCTTGATGTTCACTGGGGAATTTCCCACTTTGTGGCCGCTCAATGCTGTGCTCAGCAAGGACACAGTTTGGCTGGGACGTGAGCTGCCAGAGCAAGACATGCAGCAACGGAAGCTGAGAATAGCAGAGACTGGGCAGATTCTGGTTTTTTCCAGAATGTGGGAAAGAGAGTGAGAAAAGCACAAGGAAATTTCAGAGTGTTAACTTTGCAATCTAATTGTCCTGGGAAACTCAGCAATGGATGGTGCTCTGGTGCTACTGCCAATGCTTTCCATGAGAAAAATTCATTTCAGGATGGAGCAACATCATCTGACAGAGACCAAGTGTGCCAGCAGTTGCTCCAGGTGCTCCTGCCATCAGCCCCTGCAGGTAGGAGCACAGCCCCCCATGCACGTGGGCTTTGGCTCCTTCTGGCACAGAAGCCCCTCAGGGGCACAGGTCTCTGGGGCAGGAGACAGGCACCAGCGCTGCCAGGGCTCGGGGAGTGGCAGGTCTGTTTGGCCAGGGACTCTGCCACACCCGCTGATGTCAGCGCTCCCCGGGCCCCAGGCCTGAGAGCAGCGATGGTGCCCAGGCCCACACGTTCCTTGTGCGTGTCACACCAGCGGGTTTAGGACGGCCACCAGCCGGGACGTGTCCCGAGGAGGCCGTGCCAGCTTCCCTGCAAGGCCCCGTGCCCTTCCCAGAACGGCTGCGACGGCAGCCCTGGGGGCTCCTTCTGCTGCCCTGAGCCCGCAGAGCAGGCCATCGTTCGCTGATGCTCTGAGCCCTTCCTAAAGATCCTGTCGGCCTGCCTTAGACTCCTGGGGCCAGCCATTCCTTCCAACCTGGGCCACTTTGGGTGGGCTGGGCCTGGCCCCATGGCAGGCGGCAGTGTGTGCAAGGGCCCTTGGTGACACGGCGCCGCACAGTCATTGTGACATGGAACCGGGTGTCCAAGGGCCCTCTGTGACACCTGGTGACATAGGAGCTGGCACTGACAAGAGCACGCCACAGTGCTCAGAGCACGCGACGCGACAGGACGGGACAGAGCGGTGCCGTGAGGAGCCCCCGCACAGCGCGCTTGTTCGCTTCCCACCTGGAGCTTTTCTGAAGCCTTGTGTCTGCAGCTGAGCTCGAGGCCAGACCACAAGGCCTTGCTGACCCGTGGTCTCCCTGAGGCTTCTCTTCTGCAAGTGCCCTTGAGGCCAGACCACAAGTCCTTGGCAGGAGTCTCCTGTCTTTGTGGCAGGAGCCCTTGAGACCGAGTGCAGGACTTGCTGTCCTGTAGCCTTCCTGAGGCTTCTTACTTGAAGGTGCCTTCCAGGCACCATTGCACGACTTGGTGACTTGGAGCTTTTGCAGGGCATCTCTCCTGCAAATAGCCACCAATCCAGTCAGAGACATGGAGCAGAGACCCCCGAGAGTGCCCGAGCTGGCCTGGGTCGAGGCGGAGGAAGAAGGCCCTGGAGCTGCCCCGGCACAGCAGACTGAAGAGGTGGTGCCCTTCCAGCCACCGCAGGAGGGTGAGTGGCGGAGCTGGGCCACAGGACTGGTGCCTGCTGCCAGCTTGGCCCCACACCATGCCATGCTGTGCTGTGCCATGCTATCCCCTGGGGACATGCCTATGGACAGGACGGAAGAGGGGCCGGGCAGACACCCCGCAGTGGCCGTGCTCCATCCCCTGGGGCATCCCGGGGCTCTCCCTGCCTGGGGAGCGCAGGGTTGGCCCGCGTTCTCCAGCCTCTCCCGCAGCCCCTCATCTCTGGCTGCGCTCGCTCTTTGCCAGATGCAGCCCTGGAGCGCACCCAAGAGCAGGAGTCCAGCCGTGGCCGCTTCCGCAGAACAGCGCAGGTACCTGCAGCCACCCCCACCTGGGCTGGGCCTGCTGTCCCTGCTCAGCCCAGCACCGTGTGTGCAGCGCTCCATGCAACATCCCCGGCTTCTTGCCCTTCTCCTACAGTTCGTTTGCAACTTCCTCAAGAGAGTTAAAGAGGAGGAAGAGACCATCGCCACGGGCGTAGGCCTCAGACCATACTCGCCCATCTTCCTAAGCAAGACCAGTGCTGCCCTGCTGTCTATGCTTGTCGAGGAAGATTTTTACACTCCAAAGCAAGTAAGCGGCCTGTGGCCAGGCTTTGATCCTCCCAGCAATTGCTTGGCCTCCCCAGCCATGCATGCTGCTTGCTGTGAGCCTTTCAGGCCACATGGCAGTGGGCTGGGAAGGGAAGGGAAGCACTCCTCTGGGGAAGCTGGGAACATTGCTCCCTCTGGCAGCTTTCCAAGTCTCCCCGTGCCTTCTCCAGGTGCCTGCCATGGTGAGCTACATCCACCAGTGGCTCATGGCCAATGATTCTGCTGAGCACAGGCTGGACAAGACCCTGCTGGATCTCACCGAAGCACAGCCAAATGACGCAGTCATCACGCTCCTGCGTGTGGCCCCGTCCTGTGACAGGTATGGGGCCCACCTGCCCACAGGGCTCAGGCCTCCCCAGCCCATCACCCTGTACGGCCTGCCCCAGGTGTCTGAGCAACAGAGAATTCCAGAGCCCTCTGGCTGCTCCCTTTCCCAGCCCTGCCATGTCAGCCCCTCAGCCAGCTGCCATGCTCCCTTGCCGCCTCTCAGGGCTCTGTCCCCACAGGGCTGGGCTGTCTGGCTGCTGCTGCCAGGGGGGCAGTGGGCACAGGCAGAAATGGCAGCCAGGTCAGCTGCCCCCGCTGCTGTGTCTGAGACCCCCCCTGAGACACAGCTCTAACCCCGCAGAGCTGCCATGGCCATGTGGAAGACCATCATGGGCTCAGCCAGGACTGTGGAGCTGGCGCAGCTGATCCTCCTGGATGTGCTGGGGAGCTGGCCAGAGTACAGCGCCTGCACCTCCGATGGGGACGAAACGGGTGTCTTTGCCCTGGCTGTGAGTTCCTGCAACTGGCCTTTGCAGGCCCCAAGGCTGCCTCTCCAGCAGCTCTCCATCCTCCTTCCCTCACTGCATCTCCCTGCCTCAGGCACTGGCCTGAAACCTGGCCCAGGGGCAGCTTCAGGCCCACCGGGCCCCGTGCTCCCCCTGCCAAGGTCTCTCCTGGCCTCTCCCTGCCACGCTCGGGCCCATCCACACGCACACCTCGGCACTGAGCGCTGTCTCGGGGGGCTTTGTCCTTTGCAGGCAACTGTGGTGATGTGGAAGATCCTCCAGGTGCCCTGTCTCCCACGGATCTTGAAGGTGTATTTCCCCCGCCTATTTGTGCATCTGCTATTCCAAGTGTTCTTCAGCACTCTGGATATGCCAGAGGCGGTGGACACCTTCTGGAAGGGATGCCAGGAAGAGCACGGCCTTGCCACCAGCCCCAACAGGTGCCCCATGCCACTCCTCCTGTCCCTGCCACGTGGCCTGCCAAGGAGCCAGTGCTGCCGCTGTGACCTGGGCTTTGCTCTGCACACAGGTTTGCAGTGCGCACCCTCAAGTCCCTGCTCTGCCTTCTCCGCTGCGAGGATGTGGTGGTGGCAATGGAGCGCAGGTGTGCCTGGGACACGCTGCTCTCTCTTGACACTCACCACTTTGCCGTGGCTCTGCTTGCCAGGTGAGACCCCCTTCTCCCCACTGCCTCTGACATTGCTGCTCTGTGCCCAGGTGCCTCACAAAGTGTCCGTGGTGGCCATGGGCCAGAGGGCCTTGTCACTAAAGGAACGGCCAAGCAGACTGGAAAAGGCTGGCAGAGGACGGTGCCCATGAGCAACCAACTGCCAAATGGCCCACGTCCCCTTGCTGGAAGGGTGCTGGGGAAAGATGAGAACTGGATGAGTCACGCCTGGGAGAGGTTTGCCTCACTGGCTCGGGGTCTTGTTTCCTTTTTCCCCTCTTCAGAGAAATTCGCCGCTTAGCCATCCACTTTTGTTCTGCGATTGCATTCTACCTGCTCGCCCTGCTCGGCAAAGAGATGCCGTACTGGGATTTCCCTGCCCTGGCATTCCTTGTGGAGGTGAGCCTCAAGGCCAGCGCTGCCCGGCTGAGCTGCCTCCCAGCCCTCTGGCCTCTCGCAGCCACAGCTGCCAGGACAGTGCCCGTGCCCTGTGCTGCTGCCTGGGCCCGGCCCTGTGCAGCTCCGGGCTCCTGCCGGCCGGCTCCCCTGTCACTGCCCTGTGCCTTTAAGGTCCTCGAGTGCCTGGACTTGAGGGAATCAGTGACAGCGTTCTGGAGATCCTGGCACAGAACCTGCAGAGCGAGCACATGGCTAGGCGTTACTTGGCACTCCGAGGCCTCGTAGTGCTGGGCAAGAATCCCTTGATGGTGAGAAGGGACAGTGGCAGCAGCCGTGCAGGGGCTGGGCAACACTGTCGCTTGGCATTGCATGGGCTTCGGCCACTAGGGCAGCTGCTCCCAGCTCTCCTGCCTCCCGCTCCAGCTGCCCCAGAGCTTCGGGACAGGCCTTTGGCCTCTGGGCCCTGCGGCAGCAGGGCGGCCTTTCACAAAGTGGTGTTCCACACAGGCCGAAAAAATGCAGAGCCTGACTGAAAGTCTTGTGGAGCTCCTGGAGGAAAATGACAGCGACATGATCAGGATGAGCATTCTTCTCCTGAGATATTTGCTCCTGGATAATGGTGCCCCAATAGCCACCCCCATTGCCCTGCAGCTGGCTGAGGCGCTCCTGCCACTCTTTGACAGCGTAAGGCCCTGTGCCCACAGCCACGGCCACTGGCTGCTGCCCGGACACTTGGTGCCCTGTGCAGATGCACGCCTGTGCCCTGGAGGGCCTGAAGCAGCTGATGCTCAGGTCTTTTGCCCTTTCCTTTCATCCAGGATGATATCCAGGTGCAGTTGAGCTCCATGGCTGTCTTTCAAGAGATGCTGGACTTATTAACAGAAGAGGGAAGAAAGGCCCTCAAGTCCCACGTGCGCCAGAGCCTGCTCCCTCTCTACTTGCACTGCCATGATGAGAATCAGATTGTTGCTGAGGTGAGCACTTGTGGCCAGCTGCTGTCCCCCTGGCAGGGGCTTGGGCTGCCTCCTGCCCTGGCACCTTGCAGGCTGCAGCCTCCTCCAGCCTGTGCTACTGGGATGGTCCTGTGCCCTGGACTGTGGGGCCATCTGTGCCTCTCTGTTGCTCTCCAGGCCTCCCGGGAAACGCTGCATTCCTCAGCCAGATTCCTGAAGAGGAGGGATATTGAACAAATGCTACACGTGGATCAGAGCTTTGGCGAGTGCCTGGTAAGAGCAGCCGAGAAGCCCCAGCCTCAGCATGGCGAAGGACGCTGAGGGCGGTGCTCAGCGTGGGGGACGGGCAGCTGTGCCCGCTGCTGCACCCAGAGGTCGCGCGGGCTCTTCTCCAGGCTCCCGCAGGCCCGAGTCGGGTGCCCTGGGAGTCCGGGCCCGGCGGGGCTGCGGGGCGGCACTGCGGCTCCCCGGGCAGCAGCCGGCCCTCTGCCCCCTGCCCTCGGGAGCCCTTGGCCAGCGGCTGCTGGCCGCGCCTCAGGGCTGTGCGGGCAGGGGAGGCCGGCGCTGGGCGCAGACAGCGCCCCGCCCAGGGGCTGAGCCCGCGCCAACCCTTCCCTCCTGCTGCTCTCTGCAGCTGGCAGAGGACAGGAGGCGAGCGGCCGAGCAGCTGCGCCAGGCCCTGCGCTACCTGCAGAGCCCACAGGAGTCCCTGCGAGAGGCGGCCGTCAGGTTCATGGGTGAGTCCCGTGCCGGGCTCCCTCCCCGGCCCACCGCAGCTCGGCCCCGGCCCCGCCTGCTGCCCCCGGCAGCGCCAGCCGGGCCCGGCGCCGTGGAGCCCTGCCTGGCCTGGGCGTTGCTACTGCCGCCCTCTGGCAGCCGTGCCCTGGGGCGGCAGCGTGCGGCAAGGGCCCGGGCTGAGCCCTGCCCGGCCAGCAGCCCGTGTGGCCGCAGCGCCGGCAGCGCCGCCGGCAGGGAGCTGTGCTGCTGGGGCCGTGACAGGCTCTGTGTTCACAGGCATGGCCGGGCGGCACCTGAGGGGGCAGCAGCAAGAGCTGCAGCTGATCTGCACTGGTGAGTGTGTGAGGGCAGCCGGCTGACCGCGGGGGCTGGAGGGGGCAGCTGCAAGCCCTGCCCCGGCTGCGGAGGGCTCTGCTCCCGTGGACAGAGCACACAGAGATTTCAGGGCTACGTGTGGCATTCGTGGCCAGCACCTTCGGGCTGATCCCCTTGCTCCCTTCTCCCTGCGGGCCATGGCAAGAGCCGGCCGGGATAGTGCCGGCAGGGGCTCTCCTCGGCTCCCTGCACATGCGGGATCTGACCTTGCCTCTTTTCTGCTCTCTTGCAGCCCTTGAAGAAATGGCATGTGACAGCAGTCCTGCAATCAGAGATGCTGCAGTTGAATTTTCTTTAGTTCTCCAGGCCCTACAGAGAGCTCCCTACTCCCCATGGCGTAAGCTGCGAGATCGATTCCGCAGTGCATGGAGGAAACGGCCTCGTCTGTGCAGCACTGCCGTGCTGTTCTGCTGGAGCTCCGCAGAGAGATGATCTGAAAGACTCTGTCTGCTGGGGCCATTTAAGCCAGCAGGGATTTTCTGTTTCTTCTTCAAGATTTTTCTGTTTGTATTTTTGGTTTTTGTTGAGTATAGAATATCGTAGAATAGAATAGAATATCTTCCAATACACAGAGTGCCAGGATCTTTCTTTTCCTGCACAGGGTCTGTAGGGCATAAGGGGAGAGGGGGAAATAGGTGCTTGTGCTCAGCCAGCTGTCCGGGCGTGCAGTGTCGCAGGGAAAATGGCCAGAAGCCCCTTGGCCTTTGGTGGTTCTGCTGAAGCCTTTGTGCTGCCGACAGAGCGGCTGGGCAGGGGCCGGAGCTGCGGGGATCCCTGCCAGAGCGGTGCCTGGCAATGGCCACAAGCCCTGTGCCGGGGAGGAAGGGCCATCCGTGTCCTCCTGCCCATGCGCTGCTGGCTGCCTTGCTGAGGGCTCCCAGGTGCCTCTGGATGGGGCTCCTCTGGAGCTGCTGTGGGGCAGCGGCGCTGCTGCCGGCAAGCTTGGCCAGGCTGGGGGAGACCCTGAGGGGCTGAGGCGCTGCTAAGCCCTGAGCAATTGGCTGGCAGAGGCCATAAGCAGCCCCTCCCCTGGCAGCCGCCTCGATCCTGACAGCCGGCTGCTCTGGCGCTTCCAGGTTTGTGGCCGGTTGGAGGGACCCCCTGGGATCAGGCGTGGAACCCTGGTCCTGGCCTTTCAGGGCTGTGAGGCCAGCTGTTGTGGGGCTGGGCATGTGCCCTCCCTGGGCTCCAGACTGGAGGCCCCGTGCCCCTCAGCCTTAGGCATTGAGCTCCACTGTCTGATATCCAAGTCTTGTTCCTTTTGCTGTGGGGGAGGCCGAGCTCTGTGGCTTTAGCCCCCATTGAGCCAGAAGAGCAGCAGCTTTGAGCCCACAGGGGCCACAGAAAGGCCCTCTTGGACCACGGGCATTCCTGTCCTTCCCAAGGCAGGGACACATGAGAGTGCAGCGGGCACCTTCAGGGTGCCACACTGGCTTTGCACTGGGCCACCTCCCTGTGCTGTGCACGGCTGGCTCTTTGCTTTGCTGCTCTCGGCCTTGTGTCGTCGTACTCCTCTGGCTGCCTGCAGCCAGGGGCAGCCCTATCAGGAGGGTGAAAGGCCCCGTCTCCAACATCTCAAGGGGGAAACGGAGCTCTCCCAGCTCTCAGCCCACGCTGTAAGCAGAGCGGAGCCTTTTCCAAGCCCCGGTGGCTTTCTGCCTGCTTCTGGCCCCTGGCCACCATGGCCCACTGCACCCGCTCTGAGTCACCTACAGCATGCCTGGTGCCTCTTGATTTGCTGACCCTGGGATGTGAGGCTCACTGAGGGAAAGGTGGCTGTCCCAATGCTGAGGGCACACGTGGCTCACTGAGCAGACTTGAGGCTTCCCCAGCAGCTTGCAGGTGCCTTATGTGTCATGTTACAGTGCTTGTGCTCCTGCCTCTTCCTGTCCCTCTTCTCACCCTCACCCAACCTGCACCCTCTGACCTACCTTCAGTAAACCCTGTTGCATCAGACACGGTGTCAAGAGCCCTCCTTCGGCTGCCGGTCGAGCGCACGTTACACCCTCCGGGCCTGGGAGCAAGGTGGGCTGGGGGAGCTGGTCTCTCAGACCAAGAGGGAACGGCTCTCCACAGCACCTGCCCATGGACCTTCCCCGCACCAAATAAAATCATCTCCAAGCTTAGCTAGTAAGCTAGTAAGGTATAAACCATTAATTGCCTGGAAATCTGGCACTAGTCTCTAAGTGCCATTAGGTTTCTTTATTGCTAATCTAGCAGTATTCAATTTTGACTTTTATTCCTTTAATAATCCTGATGTCAGGAATTTATTGATTGTTGATTCTATTTCTTTCCTAGCTTCTAATCTTCAAGGGTATTGCTTTCTGACTACTGGCTCAACTCTTGTGTGTAGCTCAGTTTTCACAGGGTCTGCTCGTTTTGATTTTCCTGGGCTATCAGTATCCCATACTCTGGGGTATACCTGATTCAATACTTGCTCTAAATAGTTCTTCTTGTTTGTTGGTCTAGTGTCAATTGTCAGTCCTACTACTAAAACTGCTCATTTGTCTTCAGGTACCTTCCATGTTAGTTTTCTTTCTCTAAACGGAACTCTTGCTTCTAAATTTTCAAGCAAATCCATGCCTAGGACAGATTTGAGTGAGTTTGGTAAATAAAGAAACTGATGTATTCCCATTTTCTTCTTGATTTTACATTGAAGTGGTTGCAGGAAGAATGCCTTTTCTGGCTCCTATTGCTGGCAGATAGTTTTCACTTTTGGGTATCAGTGCTTGATTCACGCGTGAAAATGTGTCTCCACATTTAGTTAAAAATTCAACTTCTTTATTATTCTTTACCTATATTTTAACCGGTAACCTGCTAGGGTAAGAACTGCCAGTCTCGGTCATTCCTGGTATCTGGTGAACATTGCACAGCAGCCGGCATCGTTCGCGTCCCACAAAGGGCTTACGATAGGACACAGCTTGTCTACTGTGCCTTGTAAGGCTCCACTAGCAATTTGTCCCTGCACACGTGCTCTGGCTGCCTTGATCGCCAACTCTTTTGCTGCTTTGGTTAGCTCTGTCAACATGAAATCAGGATCACCTCAGCCTGGCTCTTGACTCTTGACTACGAACTACAATCTCTTTGCTACTTTGCTAGGGTTTTCTCTATCCATTTTAACGTTTTCCCACCAACTGTTCAGGGCACTAGTAGAAAAGCAGATGTTCACCCACATGGCTTCTCCTGGGGGACTCAAGTCTTGCCTTAAGGGGGTGGCTAAAGGCAAAGCTTTCTTGGTTTTATTCCGTGTGTTGCTTGTCACTGGGGCTCTCTGAAATCGTCCCCTCACCTGGATTATTCATCTCATCCTCACTGCCATTTGGCTTTCATTCAGGGGGCAGAGTGGTTGCCTGAAGGGGAGTGTACCCGAGCTGGCCTGGGCTAACTCGGCTGTAAATCTTGGACACCTAGAACACAATCTTCCTGGGGCATTTCAGCCATGTTCAAACATCTCTGCCCTATGCTGAATGCTGAATGACATCTCTTTCTCTTCTGCCTCTTATCTCTTTCCAAAGTTAGGACTAAAAGTCCTGTGGGGCCAAATCAAAGCCACAATTTTTTGTGGCACTCAGATTTATTCTTCAGGGTAAAAGCCATGTCTGCATATATATCACCGGATCTCATTTTTCTTCTTGTCTTAAAAATAACATCAACTGTAACAATGGATCATAACGTTCCATTAGGGCGTCACATTTCACCACTTTCTAATTGATACTCAGCCTACCATTGGGTAAGAGTATTTCATCAGGTGACCTTACATGAAAAATTACCCTCTGGGATTCCTCCCAAAGCTTTCTCATCTGCTAAATTACATTCTAGTGGACTCTTTTTAATACCATCATTACTTCTTGTGTTATTCATTCTTCATGCTATCTAAATTTCCAGTCTTAGCAGGATGTATTAGTACTTCTCATTTCCTTCTCTTTATCCCCTGTATACTACACTTAACATGCACGGGCTGTCTCTGAGTCACCCAGCACCAATATTCTTTTTTATAGTCCTAACAAGCAGTGAAAACAAAAGGATTCCCCGTTCCACACAACCTACAAGGAATTGGGGTACGATCGGACATACAACGAGTTTCTGAAAACACTGCCTAAAGTCCTACTCAGGAGTATATACTCATGTAAACCTAGAGGTCAAAACCCTTGACTTTTGATGTAGTGTCTAAAAGCTTGGGTGACTGCTCAATGTTCTTCGATCACTTCTCAAACTCAGACGGGCTTGGTGCTGTGCCCATTTCCCTGGGGTGTTCCGGTTTGTGTTTATTTATCAGTTATCGTAGAATGGTTTGTTTTCATGTACCCCGTGTTTTCCCCAAGTTGGTTTACCCGTAGGTTTTGCCTTCCCTCAAAGCTGTCCCTCATGCCATTTCCCTTTGTTCCAGCTCCTTCCCTGCCTCTCAAGATAATCCAGCTCTTTATTCCTGAACCTTCCCTGTCACTTTTGCCTTGCACCAACCCCTGACTGCACCACCCCTTTGGAATTCCCCTATTGCTGGAAGCCCCACTGGCCCATGTGACCTACCCTCTCCTCTCATCTGTCCTAATTAGTCCCCAGCAACTGATGGAATGCCCTCGCTCCTCCCCTGCAGATTCCTTATTGCTCAGTCGTTTGTATCCACCCTCTGAGTTGTATGTACCCCGATAAAATCCCCTGCACAGAAGTGCTGGCGACTCTTTCAGGCTGAATCCATCCCTTGGGATAAACCTTTGCCTTTGGAACCTAACAATAGAGGAGCCTCCTCCTTCTCTTTGGCCTGCTCCGTCCTGCAGTGAGTAGATCCTGAACCACTGAGCAGTGGCTCACCAGGGTTAGCCGTGGGCAGAACCCACACCTTGGCCATTCCCCACTCCCGGCGCAGCGCCGCAGTTTTCCCAAGAGCCAGCCCGGGCTCCGCTGGGCTGCGTCCATGGGGAACCCGTCCCAGTGCCTGACCGCGCTCTGGGTGAAAAACCTTTTCCTGATATGGAAATGAAACCTGCCCCGTCCCAGCTCCCTGCCCTTTCCTCCAGTCCTGTCACTGGTCCCAACAGTGACGAGAGCTGCAGCAGCCCCTCTGATTCCCCTCAGGAGGATGTTGAAGACCACAACGACGCCCTTTACTCTCCTCCAGGCTGAACAAAGTGGCCTCAGCTGCATCTAGGGCTTCCCCTCTAGGCCACACTCCATCCTTGCAGTCTTCTTTTGCATTCTGGCTAATGGTTTCATAACTTTTGATACTGTGCTGCCCAAAACTGCGCCCGTCGGCTTTCAGCGCGTCTCTTGGCTGCTGCTACAGGGTGTGGGCACCATCATCAGAGACACAGAAGAGCTTCTCCTCCCAGAGTTATCCTTATCCTCTGCACTTCCACGTGTCTGCCTTGATGTTCACTGGGGAATTTCCCACTTTGTGGCCGCTCAATGCTGTGCTCAGCAAGGACACAGTTTGGCTGGGACGTGAGCTGCCAGAGCAAGACATGCAGCAACGGAAGCTGAGAATAGCAGAGACTGGGCAGATTCTGGTTTTTTCCAGAATGTGGGAAAGAGAGTGAGAAAAGCACAAGGAAATTTCAGAGTGTTAACTTTGCAATCTAATTGTCCTGGGAAACTCAGCAATGGATGGTGCTCTGGTGCTACTGCCAATGCTTTCCATGAGAAAAATTCATTTCAGGATGGAGCAACATCATCTGACAGAGACCAAGTGTGCCAGCAGTTGCTCCAGGTGCTCCTGCCATCAGCCCCTGCAGGTAGGAGCACAGCCCCCCATGCACGTGGGCTTTGGCTCCTTCTGGCACAGAAGCCCCTCAGGGGCACAGGTCTCTGGGGCAGGAGACAGGCACCAGCGCTGCCAGGGCTCGGGGAGTGGCAGGTCTGTTTGGCCAGGGACTCTGCCACACCCGCTGATGTCAGCGCTCCCCGGGCCCCAGGCCTGAGAGCAGCGATGGTGCCCAGGCCCACACGTTCCTTGTGCGTGTCACACCAGCGGGTTTAGGACGGCCACCAGCCGGGACGTGTCCCGAGGAGGCCGTGCCAGCTTCCCTGCAAGGCCCCGTGCCCTTCCCAGAACGGCTGCGACGGCAGCCCTGGGGGCTCCTTCTGCTGCCCTGAGCCCACAGAGCAGGCCATCGTTCGCTGATGCTCTGAGCCCTTCCTAAAGATCCTGTCGGCCTGCCTTAGACTCCTGGGGCCAGCCATTCCTTCCAACCTGGGCCACTTTGGGTGGGCTGGGCCTGGCCCCATGGCAGGCGGCAGTGTGTGCAAGGGCCCTTGGTGACACGGCGCCGCACAGTCATTGTGACATGGAACCGGGTGTCCAAGGGCCCTCTGTGACACCTGGTGACATAGGAGCTGGCACTGACAAGAGCACGCCACAGTGCTCAGAGCACGCGACGCGACAGGACGGGACAGAGCGGTGCCGTGAGGAGCCCCCGCACAGCGCGCTTGTTCGCTTCCCACCTGGAGCTTTTCTGAAGCCTTGTGTCTGCAGCTGAGCTCGAGGCCAGACCACAAGGCCTTGCTGACCCGTGGTCTCCCTGAGGCTTCTCTTCTGCAAGTGCCCTTGAGGCCAGACCACAAGTCCTTGGCAGGAGTCTCCTGTCTTTGTGGCAGGAGCCCTTGAGACCGAGTGCAGGACTTGCTGTCCTGTAGCCTTCCTGAGGCTTCTTACTTGAAGGTGCCTTCCAGGCACCATTGCACGACTTGGTGACTTGGAGCTTTTGCAGGGCATCTCTCCTGCAAATAGCCACCAATCCAGTCAGAGACATGGAGCAGAGACCCCCGAGAGTGCCCGAGCTGGCCTGGGTCGAGGCGGAGGAAGAAGGCCCTGGAGCTGCCCCGGCACAGCAGACTGAAGAGGTGGTGCCCTTCCAGCCACCGCAGGAGGGTGAGTGGCGGAGCTGGGCCACAGGACTGGTGCCTGCTGCCAGCTTGGCCCCACACCATGCCATGCTGTGCTGTGCCATGCTATCCCCTGGGGACATGCCTATGGACAGGACGGAAGAGGGGCCGGGCAGACACCCCGCAGTGGCCGTGCTCCATCCCCTGGGGCATCCCGGGGCTCTCCCTGCCTGGGGAGCGCAGGGTTGGCCCGCGTTCTCCAGCCTCTCCCGCAGCCCCTCATCTCTGGCTGCGCTCGCTCTTTGCCAGATGCAGCCCTGGAGCGCACCCAAGAGCAGGAGTCCAGCCGTGGCCGCTTCCGCAGAACAGCGCAGGTACCTGCAGCCACCCCCACCTGGGCTGGGCCTGCTGTCCCTGCTCAGCCCAGCACCGTGTGTGCAGCGCTCCATGCAACATCCCCGGCTTCTTGCCCTTCTCCTACAGTTCGTTTGCAACTTCCTCAAGAGAGTTAAAGAGGAGGAAGAGACCATCGCCACGGGCGTAGGCCTCAGACCATACTCGCCCATCTTCCTAAGCAAGACCAGTGCTGCCCTGCTGTCTATGCTTGTCGAGGAAGATTTTTACACTCCAAAGCAAGTAAGCAGCCTGTGGCCAGGCTTTGATCCTCCCAGCAATTGCTTGGCCTCCCCAGCCATGCATGCTGCTTGCTGTGAGCCTTTCAGGCCACATGGCAGTGGGCTGGGAAGGGAAGGGAAGCACTCCTCTGGGGAAGCTGGGAACATTGCTCCCTCTGGCAGCTTTCCAAGTCTCCCCGTGCCTTCTCCAGGTGCCTGCCATGGTGAGCTACATCCACCAGTGGCTCATGGCCAATGATTCTGCTGAGCACAGGCTGGACAAGACCCTGCTGGATCTCACCGAAGCACAGCCAAATGACGCAGTCATCACGCTCCTGCGTGTGGCCCCGTCCTGTGACAGGTATGGGGCCCACCTGCCCACAGGGCTCAGGCCTCCCCAGCCCATCACCCTGTACGGCCTGCCCCAGGTGTCTGAGCAACAGAGAATTCCAGAGCCCTCTGGCTGCTCCCTTTCCCAGCCCT